>NC_086188.1:10925453-11112953 GCF_023053635.1 Elgaria multicarinata webbii
AATCGTTCCTTCAGCCCATTGAGGCTGTCTTACCCAAGAGCCCTCCCAAACCTAGAGCCGGCACCATACCAGAGCATTCGCTCATCAGGAATATGGCTTCCAGCAATCCAACGCTATGAAAAGACGTTCACACGTCAGGAGGCTGGTTCGTGTATCGATCCAAAGCGACGCCCAGAAACAGCATCCCGTTCCCCGCAATAATAGGCACAGTCCTTGTCCTTTATCTATGCCTTTTCACATCGCCCACTGAAAAATACTGTTTCTCTCCCGTTCAGCCTTGCGTAGATGAAGAGGGGGGGGGTGTCTTTGGTGTAGCCTAAAAGGAGGAAACTCAATCCGCAGTTGCTTGCAGTATATCAGTCACCTCTTGAATTTTAAGGACATGATTTATGCGAGGGAAAATTTGTGTGTGTTTAAAAAATTGAAACAAAAAAGCTCAACGCAAGATTTATCCCTGGGAGAGATTCCCTCTGCAAATGTGGCTTTTGTCCAGTCCCTGTTAGTGCAAGTTGTAACAGGGAAATGTGGGAGTCTCGTGTTTATACGTTACATTCCTAAGCTTTAGTCAAAATAAGCCCTTGAGGGAGCTACAGTAGCAGTGCTGCACTTTATCAGCCAGTGTCGCAGGCGGCACGGGAGAGAATTGGACATTTTGCAACATTTGCAACATTTGTTTCGGTCAGATGGATGTCCCTTATAAAATGTTCCCATGGTTCGATTTCTTGTTCTGACTTTTGGAGGGAGGAAAAATTCTCCTTTAATGTTTCGTTTTATTTGTTTGCTGTATTTTTAAACCACTCCTTGACCGAAGTTCACTGGGCAGTGTACGATACATTAAAAACGTACCGTACAAACATGAAAACAAAAGATAAAAATGGCACAAGATGAAACCGACATAAAACCAGCCGCAGAGAATAAAACCAGGATGATCAGGGGTCTGGAAACAAAGCCCTATGAAGAGAGACTGAAAGAACTGGGCATGTTTAGCCTGGAGAAGAGAAGATTGAGGGGAGACATGATAGCGCTCTTCAAATACTTAAAAGGTGGACACACAGAGGAGGGCCAGGATCTCTTCTCGATCCTCCCAGAGTGCAGGACACGGAATAACAGGCTCAAGTTAAAGGAAGCCAGATTCCAGCTGGACATCAGGAAAAACGTCCTGACTGTTAGAGCAGTACGACAATGGAATCAGTTGCCTGGTGAGGTTGTGGGCTCTCCCACACCAGAGGCCTTCAAGAGGCAGCTGGACAACCCTCTGTCAGGGATGCTTTAGGGTGGATTCCTGCATTGAGCAGGGGGTTGGACTCGATGGCCTTGTAGGCCCCATCCAACTCTGCTATTCTATGATTCTATGATTCTATGAAACACCATCCGTGAGACGTAGCGCGATCGTGTGGGCAAAAAGCCTGCCCGGCTTTTCATGCATGCGTGCGTGCGGCCCGGCTCTTGGGCCCACCGGCACGAAGTAACGCGTCACGCTTCCGGCGCGTGGGACAGCAGAGGAAGCATCACGTTCCATCTGTCTCCTCCCTCTTGGCCTCTCCTGGCTTTGTGTCACCAAATCCCGGTCTGAGCCTCTTGAGCCCACCTATTCTCAGGGCAGAGTCGCGGTTTACAAGAACCGGACAGTTGCAAGCCTGCCCTGTCTGCACAGGATTCATCAGCGTGGTTTCAGATAATATCTCTGGGCACATTCCTGTCACCCGGGGCCCATGCGGCTGAGCCGAGGGCTGATGGCTTTTCAGCGGCACACCCGAAGCATTATTCGAAGAGCCTGCTTTCTTTCTTTCTTTTTCTTTTTTTGGGGGAGGCGGAATTATATTATTAGTACCTCTGGGGATTAGCGCTGACATCGGTATTATCCTCTCTAGCATCACATTATCCTTTTGAAAGGACCTATGAGTTCCTTTCGCTGGGCCACCCACGTCTCCGTTCGCCGTGCTGAGGAGCTGTCATCTTAATGTACAGTATTTGTGCATTCTTTCCATCTCTCCTTCTCTCTGTCTCAGTTAAAACGGGAGGATTCCCGTCCACAAATGATCTCTATTAAATAGTTTTACTGTATTTGAGGGTTTCTTAAAATTTCGAAGACAAAGGATGCTGCTGCTCTGGTGGGTGGGGTGGCTCTCACTCCCTGCCTCCAATAGGGAACAGCAGCAGAACAGGAGGATATCCCTCAACGCCTGAGGCAGACTCAGGTCCCGTGGGCAGGCAGCCTCACTTAGCCCCTCCATCCCTAGTTGCTCCCTTAGAATCATAGAATAGCAGAGTTGGAAGGGTCCTATAAGGCCATCAAGTCCAACCCCCTGCTCAATGCAGGAATTTGCCTTAAAGCATCCCTGACAGATGTCTGTCCAGCAGCCTCTTGAAGGCCTCTAGGTTGGGAGAGCCCACAACCTCCCTAGGTCATTGGTTCCATTGTCGTACTACTCTAATAGTCAGGAGGCTTTTCCTGATAACCAGCCAGAATCTGGCTTCCTTTAACTTGAGCCCATTATTCCGCGTCCTGCACTCTGGGAGGATCGAGAAGAGATCCTGGCCCTCCTCTGTGTGACAACCTTTCCAATACTTGAAGAGTGCTATCATGTCTCCCCTCAATCTTCTCTTCTCCAGGCTAAACATGCCCAGTTCTTTCAGTCTCTCCTCATAGGGCTTTGTTCCCAGACCCCTGACCATCCTCATTGCCTTCCTCTGAACACGCTCCAGCTTGTCTGCGTCCTTCTTGAATTGTGGAGCCCAGAACTGGACGCAATACTCTACATGAGGCCTAACCAGGGCCGAATAGAGAGGAATCAGTACCTTGCGTGATTTGGAAGCTATACTTCTATTAACGCAGCCCAAAATAGCATTTTGCTGACCTCCACAGTCTTGCTCATATTGCTTCTGTACCTGCACAAAAACAGTCATGACACCTTTGTTAATTTATTTGTTTGTTTGTTTGTTTTAATTGTATCATTTCCCCTCGAATTTGGTGCTCTACTTAACTAGTTCGCCCTAGGCGACCACCTGGTTTGCCCACATGGACGGGCTGCCCCTGGCTTTCTCCTCCCACCTGGAAGAGTAAGTCCCGCTGTGTCCACTACAGCTTACTTCGCGGTAAGTATGTTTAGGATTGCTGCCTAAATGTTTTCTTTTTCAAAATCGCCCCTTTAGAGATATTTATTTGGCCGTGGGAGAATGTTACGCAGTTTCTGGCTGTTTTAACTTTTCAAAATAGGCCTGTCAGTTGCTAAGCTCTGCGTATGGGTTGTTTATTTTTTCAACAAACTGTTTTTTCTCTCTCTTCATCCATGCCTCCGTCGTATGCAACCTGATCCATGTCAAATGTGCTGCCTTTACCTGTAATCATGCTACCAAGTTCCAGAAAATGATTTGTTTTAGTTACGACAGTATACACAGTCTCATTCTGGTTCTCTTTTCTTTTCTCCTCCCCTCCCTCTTTGCCCCGTTGAACAGGTTGGTTGTTGGAGCCAGCTGTATCTTTTGTCAAAGCTGTAATGATTTATTGTCATGCTTGACATATTTGTCTTTTCTGCGAAAGCTCAGTAGTCCAAAGTGCCACTTTTTAAAGCAGGCCTTGTTGAAATCCGTGTTGAAAATACAGTTAAGAGACCCAACTGCCTGATCAGAGGGTGTGTGCAGTGCGGGTGTCTAGCCCAGCCCTCTCCTTGTCTCGGGGGCTTTCTTCAAGAAGGACATGCATGCTAATGGGCAGTGTGTCCCCTGTATTTAAAAGTGGTACAGTCCCTGTGGTCTGAACTTGTACAGCCCACAAGAGCTGTACTTTGGAATTCTGCTGATCATACAACTTGGCTCTCATTTGTATAGCCTCAAGTGTAAGTAACAGTTCTCAAAATCTTGAAGTGTGCCTATGCTAGGAAGCACATAGAATCATAGAATAGTAGAGTTGGAAGGGGCCTAAAAGGCCATTGAGTCCAACCCCCTGCTCAATGCAGGAATCCACCCTAAAGCATCCCTGACAGATGGTTGTCCAGCTGCCTCTTGAAGGCCTCTAGTGTGGGAGAGCCCACAACCTCCCTAGGAAATTGGTTCCATTGTCATACTACTCTAACAGTCAGGACGTTTTTCCTGATGTCCAGCTGGAATCTGGCTTCCTGTCACTTGAGCCCGTTATTCCGTGTCCTGCACTCTGGGAGGATCGAGAAGAGATCCTGGCCCTCCTCTGTGTGACAACCTTTCAAGTATTTGAAGAGTGCCATCATGTGTCCCCTCAATCGTCTCTTCTCCAGGCTAAACATGCCCAGTTCTTTCAGTCTCTCTTCATAGGGCTTTGTTTCCAGACCCCTGATCATCCAGAACCTAGTGTAGTGTAGTGATTAACGTGTTGGACTGGGACTCTGGAGATCCGGATTCTAGTCCCTAGTGGCCACAGAGATCTCTAGGTGACTTTGGGCCAGCCACTGAATCTCAGCCTAACCTACCTCACAGGGTTGTTGTGAAGATAAAAAGAAGAGGAGGATCACGTATGCCACCTTGGGCTCCCTCCGCCTTGGGATTTAAATGTGACAAATAAATAAATAGACATGCATAGAATTGCAATTTTACATTGCAATTCTATGTATGTCTACTTGGAAGTTAGGCGTACTGAGTTGAATGGGCTTACTCCCAGGCAACGTGGGCATAGATTTTAGCCTTAGTGTGTCCATTTGATCCATGAGTTGCAGCACTGACCCTGTGCAGCAATGTTTACCCTGTGCAAAATTTAAATTCTGGGCCAAGAAAAGTAAAAATGCCAATACACAACTCACCCCTTTTTTATCCCTACAACAACTCTGCCAAACAGGTGAGGCCAGAAGATAAGTTACCCAGTCCTTTCATGGCTGAGCATACCTTTTTTTGAACTTTGTGGGTTGTATCCATTGTTAGTCGAACTTAAGTCCCATTCGTTTTAATGGGTCTGCTCTAAGTCGGGTGAATGCCAGTGAGGTAGCGATAAATTTGGAAGTGCAGGTGCTCATAAATGCCCCCCAAGGAGAGTCCAAAAATTCAAACAGTGGTGTTGATCCATATCAGCAAACCAGTTTCTTCATCTCCTCCAGGAGCAAGTCTTTTGTAAATGACTGGCTTACATTCGCATAACAACAACAAAAATTGCATTACAACAGAGGACAGGATATTCTTTCTACATCTGGATTGAAAACTGAGCATCTCCAAAGGGCACGAGGGAACCAGTTTTGAAACTGGCTACCTTGCGCTGTTCCGTTGCGGTTCTCGTGAATTTGGTTTCTCTGAAGTCGAGCTGACCAATTCTTTTCCTTGACCTGGAAACTCGCCAGACGTTTCCCTGGAGTGCGCCGGCTTTCTCACGGGCCTCGGATTGGACGCCACGGTCATGATGAGGAGCATCCCACTTCGGGGGTTCGACCAGGTAGCGGATGCCGTTGTCGGCCATCTTTGATACTCTTGGCTTTTTGCTTGAAGTGGCTTTTTTGCTTTCAGGTTGTGCTGTGCTTGTTTCGCTGCTTTCTGCTTGTAGCCCATGAGGGCACGAATGGGAGTTTGTGGGACACTCAGAGTCCTGGGTTATTAGATAGCAAGAACAAGTTTATACTAAATGGCCCTCCTTCATCCAAAGAACCCAAGGCAGCTTCCAAGATCCTCCTCTCCACTTTATCCTCACAACAACCCAGTGAGGTAGGTTAGGTTGAGAATCAGTGACCAGCCCAACATCACTCAGAAAGCCAAGCGGGGACTGGATTGAAGGATCACGAAGGACCCCCTGTTGAGATAAAACGAGAAACGGGAGCCGAATAGGCCCAGAGACACGAATCGACGCGAGGCGACAGGGAAACGTGGGCGTAACACGTTTTGGATTAGAACTAACGCTGCTGCTTTGACTCTTCTACCAGTCACGACTGCCGGCGTGGAAAAAAAAATTGGAATATATAAACGTCCCCCGAAAACAGCACTTAAGTTCTCCTGTGTGGGCGTTCTTTGTGATCTCTCCATTATGTGATGAGTGGCGTCATCCTTTCATGTATGACAGCTTGACTTTTTAATATCAACAGCCATGGCATCTTTTGAACAAGGCTGTCAGGGTGTGTGTGTTTTCCCCTTGACGGCCCCGTGGCATTGATTCAAGCGTCTGGAGGTGTCTTTGGCAAAGGCGTCAGTTTCCTTTCCTCAAGGAATGTTTCAGGATACCTTGATCAATGAGTCATCTGTTATTGACAAGGCATTTGTCAGATGCATTGGGTTGGAGAGGAAATAACCTTTATGTCCAGGGTTGGGTCCCCATCTAGACCTCTGGGTTTTCCTAGAAGTCCCCACCCCCTTTCCCCCTGACCCCACCCCTTTCCCAACCACCTCTTCCCTGGTCCCGCCCCCTTTTCCCCAGACTGCCCGTCATTCAGTGATTTCCAAGCTTTTGTGTAGGATTTTTTCAACCGTTTCAAAAGGTTGAAATGCCTCTCCTAGGGCTTCGTGACTGGCAGTGAGAGCTTTGAGCTGTTGTTGTTTGTATTTTATGCTCCACCCTTTGGCTTCCAACCCCACCCACCACCAGAATGTAGCCCCTGCTTGATGTATTACTAAGAACATCAGAAGAGCACTGCTGGATCAGACCAAGGGTCCATCTAGTCCAGCACTCTGTTCACACAGTGGCCCTGTTGACCAGGGACCAACAAAGCAGGACACAAATGCAACAGCACCCCTCCCACCCATGTTCCCCAGCAACTGGTACACACAGGCTTACTGCCTCGGATACTGGAGGTAGCACTTAGCCATCAGGGCTCATAGCTATGGATAGCCTGCTCCTCCAGGAATTTATCCAACTGCCTTTTAAATAGGGCTGTGCTCCGCTTCTCTTCGGTTCGGAGAAGCAGTAGTGAGGCAGCCTGATTCGCCTCTGGAAAAGGCGGAGGTGAAGAGAGTTGGGGGGGGGCTGCGGATCAAGGCGAAGAGGATCGCCTCAATCCAGAGCTCCTGCGGCGACGGCGATGGAGCCAGGTAAGGGGGCAGGGAGGAGGGAGGCTTACCTGTGTCCGTCACAGGCTTCAATTGAGGCCCCGGTTGAAGCTGGAAGTGAAGGCCGAGGCCTCTTCCGGCTTCAAGCCAGGGCCTGAATTGAAGCCCGTGGCTTACCTGGCGGCAGCGGCGTTGTGCATGCAGCGACGGCAGCAAAGCTGGATCTCGCTCCTCAGAGTAGAGCGGGGAACGGGCGGATTGGCCCAAAGAGGATCGGGCCACGAAGTGGATCGGGGGGGGGGGGGTCTGTGCACAACCCTACTTTTAAGGCAATCCAAATTGGGTTTAGGTAGGGGGTTCAAACAACTAGATTATTCTCGTTGGTCCCCAGTCTCTTGACATGGCACAGTTTGGGTGCCAGGAACCAGGTTGGTACCTAATCCCTACTCTATATTGCTGGTGCAGGAGACTATTATGTATTCGTTGCTATGTATCGTTATTATTGTTAGGCACTGTTAGTTTCTTTGGTTTAAAATGGGGAAATGTGACAGCCCTCAACTGGGAATGATGGAAACTGTAGTCCAAAACATCTGGAGAGCACCAAGTCGGGGAAGGATGGGTTAGAGTTTCAGGCTAGGACCGGAGAGGCCTGAGTTCAACTTGCTGCCTCAGCCACGAAGCTCACGTGGTGACTTTGGGCCAGTCACCAGTCGTCAGCTTCGTGTACCTTGCAGGATTGTTGTGAGGATAAATTAGGAGATGGAGGGGAGGGGAAACCATGACTCCTTAGGATCAATGGCAGGAGAACAATGGTCCTAGGAGGTATAGTCTAAAACATCTGGATGGCGTCACATTAAGGAAGGCTGCTGAAATACTAGAACCCAATGGGGTCATCCCATGAAGGTGATTGGTGGGAGATTCTGGACAAATAAAAGGAAGGATTCCTTCACACAGTGTATAAATTATGGAATTCACTACCACAACGTGTAGCGACGGCCACCAATTTGGATGGCTTTAAAAGGGGGTTGGATAAATTCCTGGAGGAGAAGGGTATCAATGGCTACTAGCCCTGATGGTTATGTGCGGCCTCCAGGAGCTGAGGCAGTAAGCCTGTGTGCACTAGTTGCTGGGGAACATGGGTGGGAGGGTGCTCTTGCACCCTGTCCTGCTCATGGGTTCCTGGTCAACAGCTGGTTGGTCACTGTGTGAACAGAGTGCTGGACTAGATGGACCCTTGGTCTGATCCAGCAGGGCGCTTCTTACGTTACGAAATAAATATATAATATACAAGTACACATTAGGTGCATGGGATTACTTGTACAGTTCTTTGGATCTTTGTGTGATTGAAATCTGGATTTCTGAGTGTGTGTTTTACATCTTGTGTTGTTGTTTTGTTTATTTTAAACCTTGCTGCTTTTTCAGCAAATGGCTGCCTTAGTAACGGATTACATGGAAGACTACGGCACTCGGTTCCTGAAGAAATGCAGCCCCACGAAAGTGAAGAAGACAGATAACGGCAGACTGCGGGTGACGTGGAAATACGTTGATTCCGGCAAAGAGAAAACGGATGAATTTGACACGGTGATGTGGGCCGTAGGTAAAAAAAAATTGAATATGTTTCTAAACGACCTCTAGGTACCTCCTAGGTACCTCCAGTCCAGTTTGCGCCCATGTGAGTGCCGTCGCAACATCAGGTGGTGTTTTGCGTGTGTGAATGGTCTATCGTTGGTGTCTCCAGTGTGATACTTGTGGCATGTTTGGCCTAGCTAACCGATCTGCCTATGGAAACGTTTTTGAACACGGGTTGCCTTTATGCTAGATTGGGAGCGGATTGTGTGTGCGATGATCCGTTCGCCTAATGTACAAGGTTGCCTATTGTACCGTAACATGGGCTATTGCGGTATGAATCCATTGAGGGAATGAGAGACGGTTCCACCGGAGGAGGACAGTGAATGGGTGTCTAGTTAGCAAATTCCGCGATGCGCTCTGGGGGGGGCTGCCCTTAAGGCTGCTCCGGAAGCTGGAGCTAGTGCAGAACGCAGCAGCTCAGCTGTTGACGGGAGCTGCCCTTTTTCGGCATGCAACTCCTTTGCTGGGGGAACGGCACTGCCTGCCTGTTGACTACCGGTTTTGGTACTAGTGTACAGAGCCCTGGGACCAGGGTACCTGAAGGAGAACCTTCTCCTTTACCAACCTGCCCGATCACTGAGGGCGTCGGAGGGCATGCTCCTGGTGGTTCCACATGGATCTTTGGCCCGACTGGAGTCCACCAGGAGAAGAGCCTTCAGTGTGGTGGCCCCTTTTTTTGGAATTCGCTGCCCCTGGAGGTCAGGCAGGCACCAACATCGTGCTGCTTCCGGTGCCTCCTGAAAACAACTCTTTTCCAGGAAGCCTTCCTCAACTGACAAGCCACTGTTTTTTATTGGTAGTCTGTTTTAAACTGAACAATTTTAATATGCTGTTTTAATCTTTTTATCTTTTTACTGTTTCTCCCCCCCCCCCATGTTTCTGTGGAATCCAACCCGCTTCATCAGATGCATGAAATCCTCATGGTCTATTTCAGCCTTCCCCACCCTGACACACACACCCCCAGGTGTGTTGGACTGCAACTCCTATCATCCTCAGCCAGCCTGGGCTGGCATGATGGGAATTGTAGTCCAACACATCTGGGGTTGGGGAGGGCTGGATTAGTTTGTGCCACAATAAATCACTTAATCTTTAAGATACCACAAGACACTCTCTTTTGCGTTGTCTCGTTGGCAAAGTGTTCTCACTCCAATCGTTTTGGGGAAAGGGACATCACTTCCTCCTCCATCTGCAGCTTCCAAACCCAGCCTCCTCAGTGCCTGCTATTTCACCCCACCCTCTAGGATTACGGATTAAGCCGGTTCACAGTCGAAGCTACTTAATTGATGTGCAGTCGGCGTGTGATTCATTGTTTTTCCTTTATTCTTTATCAACACACCCACTCCAGGTGTCTGCGATCATAGAGTGGGAACCTCAGCTGGGCTGAGGATTTCCTGCCCGCAGGTGTGCCAGGGGCAGATTCCGAATGAAAAGGGGCAGCTTGTGGGTTTCGTTTGAACTCGGGCTTCAGCCGAGTTAACTAGTTGTCTCCCTAAATCCACCTCGACAGTCTGCCGCTCGGTGTTTCAGACGCACGTTCTTGCAGAGCGCTGCAGGGGCTCAGAATCGCACACAGGTACCTGCGGACAATAATGCGGAAATTAGGTTTCCGCATTCTGCATGCAAAGGGAAACGGTTCTTTTAAAAATTGCCGTCAGCCTCCGCTGGCTTTGAAAAGCACACAGGGTGTGTGTGTGTGTGTGTGTGTGTGTGTGTGTGAAATCACCTCCCTGAGAAAAGCCTTACGGAAACGCTTTCGGATTCTCTCGCCTCCGCTCCGATGTTTCGCCCGTGCAAAATTGCCCAAATGAAATGGTTTGGGCGGCAATTTTTTTAAATACTCCTTGGGTATTTGTTTTCTTCCCACCGCCGCCGTATTTTATTGGGTTGATGTTTTAGACGCAGGGGACGGGCAACCTTTTTGAGCCTCGCGAGCATTTCGCCAGTTTGCAAAAACTGTCTTGGGCACTACCACAAGATGGCTGTCACAATGGTTGGTTCTTCATGTTTTAATTTGGTGTGGAAGACAATCATTGTTTTCTATTACTGTGTTTGTATTCACTCTTGGCAGCTGCCTTAAGAGAGGGTTTTTTTGGTTTTTTTACCCATAAGGAAAGAGTTTAAATCAATAAATAAAGAAATAAATTAAACCAGCTTTGGTGGGGGAAATGCACAAGGATTGACTCGTTTATGAACAGGTTAGAAGTAGATTGTCATTTGCCCTGGTTCTTTGAACAAATTATTACTTGCTCAGTGTCGGTGTAATATAGATGCAGAGGTTTAGAGTAGCAGGCAGTTGCCATCCCAAACCGTGTAATAATTATTTGCTATATGATCTGAGTATCCCAAGTCCAGTTGTTTTCCGCAGCAACCTGGTGCTCTCCAGTTGTGTTGGAAATGATGCAAATTGCAGTCCGACACATCTGGAGGGAATCAGGTTGGGATAAGGTTGCTGTAAACCCTCACCCAAAAATAATTCCAATAGAACTCAGTGGAACTTCTGAGCAGACATGTATAAGGTTGGGAAGTCAAGGCCAATAGAAGAGTCTTTCTTCAAAACGGTTGCTCAAAACATCTCCTTCCTTTTTCATCCTCAATTTATGATGAGCCATTTGCCTGGCCTGGCATTACATGAGCAAGACTGGGGCTCACATTCCCCCAGGTGAATTGATTCCTTCCCTGACCATAGTTTCATGTGAATTGGCCCAGTTCGCAGGTATGCATCTTGGCTTCATAAGCAAAGGTATGAATGAATTTCATTGCTGTGCAATCCATCCTTGTGCCATCCCTTCTGTCCTCACTGCACTGTGATAGGCCATGATGTCTTGAATTAGCCATCATTTCCCGTTATGTCCAAACCAGGAAACAAGGTTAACCATATTTGGAATAACCCAGGATCTTAAACCATGATTTGAAGTTGGTTTACGAATCCTGGCTTCTTCCAAATCTGATAGCCATAGCTCTCCAGTTCTGACATAATGGAAAACTGGTTATTTGAAGACTTCCCTGGTTAACTGTGGAGGGAAGAGGTGACATGAGGATGGGCCATGTGCAGAAAAGTCTTGTTCATATTTTAGCTTATTAATTGAGAGGTATACATCAGAACCCAGCTTGCACCTGCCCTCCAAACCAGAATTGGAAGCCAACGATAGCCTCCGATTCTGGTTCAGATGAACACATGTAAGCCATCATTTGCCAAGTCAGGATGCAATGGCAAACTATGATTTGCCACAAATCATGAAGTAGGCCACAGAATCAGAGCACACAAAAAGCGAGGCAGAGGGGTGAATGCTTGAGCCCAAGGCAGAGCCCCAGAATGCTCAAGCCATGGGTGGACCAGGTCCGTTGGGTAGTCTTGAGTTAGTCTTCCTCTATAAACAGCGCTCCCATTCATCCAGCCTTCTTCTTATTCACGTCTTGGAACATGTTGAGAAATGTAATGGGCCCGTGGATCGAAGGCCAAGCCACTGAGAAAAGAGACTAGCATTTCTCATGGAGCGACACGTTAGGAATGTTGTATTATGGTATTTTATTATTGCATTTATATCCCACCTTTTTTCCTCCAAGGAACCCAAGGTGGCGTACCTAATCCTTCTCCTCCTCCTCTCCATTTTATCCTCCTAACAACAACCCTGTGAGGTGGGTTGGGTTGAGAGTCTGTGACTGGCCCAAAGTCACCCAGTGGGTTTCCCATGGCCGAGTGGGAACTAGAACCCGGATCTCCCGACTCCCAGTCCGACACTTTAGCCACTACTCCACACTGGCTCTCAATATCCCAAGCGATGCAAAGCTGTTGTTAATTTTTTCTAGACAATCTTTGTTTCGCTTCAGTCACTTTAAGTCCCATCAAAGGGATGTTAAATGCAAGTGACTTTGGCTGCAGTCCTCTATTCCCTTTGAATGCCATGTGGGCTTAGTTCCGAGTAGAGATTGTACCCAACCCCCAAATCTATTTGCATGATCCTTAGTCCAATTTGTGTTACAAAATCCCGAGGTCCAGCTGCAGCACTTTGCATTTGAACAGTGCTCTGTTTATCAAAACAGTTTCCGTAACCATGTGGGCTAGAGCCTTGTCAAAACAGGGAGAGTCCCAGGATGCTATTGTATTCTATCCACGGTTGCATACAAATGCTTTGGCCAATTGTTGTTCATCCCCCACCCTGTCTTACGATGACATTGCCTTGCGCAGAGAGCTCTCGGGATTGTTCCAAGAAAGGTCAGTGCCGTTTTGGGGCATGTAGGAACCCATTTCACCAACCCATTAACGTGAAAAGCCCATGACGTGGACGATAAGCTCCATTTCTCATTGACTGATTTCGACAGGATGAATCCCAGCTGTTCATTTTTCTCCGCCTTTGTGACTGGCTTTGTGGATTTAATCTTTCCCAAGAGAGTGGGGCTGGGGGCGGCCAGGGGGGTGAGGGAGAGAAAAAGGAATGGCTTGGAACTCACTGGTGGGTTTTGTTGATGTCATCGTGTGTGTGTGTGTGTGTTTTCCTGAGATCCAAGCATCTCCTTCTCAGAACTTTTTAGTCCTACCATGTGGCTTACATTGCTCTCCCCGCTGTCAGTCCATCAGCAACACGGAAATCACTTCCAAACATATCTGTTTTAACAAGAACTGCCACCCTGAATCTGTTGCAGAGGGTGTGAGATGGATCCTCTGCTGCCATGATAGAGATAAAACTCTAAGAAGAGATGTACTGGGACAGACCAAAGGCTTCCTTGGTCCAGCATTCTGTTCCCACCATGGATAACCAAACGCCTGTGGGAAAGCGACGAGCAGAACATAAGCGCCACAACTCTCTCCTGCTTTTGTTCCCCAGCAACTGGCATACACAGGCATACTGCCTCTGATATACTGGAGGTAATATATAGCCAGCAGAACTGGTAGCCATTGTTATCCTTCTAACAACATCAGAACATTAGAAGAGCCCTGCTGGATCAGACCAAGAGTCCATCTAGTCCAGCACTCTGTTCACACAGTGGTCAACCAGGGACGCACAAGTACGACATGGTGGAACAGCACCCTCCCGTCCACATATGTAGGTTTACTGATACTGGAGGAGGTTTACTGATACTGGAGGTAGCACATAGCCATCAGGATTAGTAGCCACGGATAGCCTTCTCCTCCAGGAATTTATTCCACCCCCTTTTAAAGCCATCCAAATCGGTGGCCGTCACTACATCTTGTGGCAGCAAATTCCACAGTTAAATTAGGCACTGGGTGAAGTGCATAATTTATGCACTTCCTTTTCTCTCTTCTGAACCTCCCACCAACCAGTTTCATGGGATGACCCCATTGGGTTCTAGTATTCTGAGGGAGGGAGAAAAATGTCTCCCTATCCACCTTCTCCGCACCATACATAATTTTGTACACCTCTATAATGTCTCCCCTTAGCCTCCTTTTTTCCAAGCTAAACAATCCCAGCTGTTTATTTTTATTTATTTATTTATTTATTTATTTATTTATTTATTATTGCATTTATATCCCGCCTTTTTTCCTCCAAGGAACCCAAGGCGGCGTACATAATCCTCCTCCTCCTCTCCATTTTATCCTCACAACAACAACCCTGTGAGGTAGGTTGGGCTGAGAGTCTATGACTGGCCCAGAGTCACCCACTGGGTTTCCATGGCTGAGTGGAGACTAGAACCCAGATCTCCTGACTCCCAGTCTGACACTTTAGCCACTACACCACGCTGGCTCTCAGCTGTTGTAACCTTCCCTCATAGGGGAGATGCTCCAGGCCCTTGATCATTTTAGTTGCCCGTTTTTGTACTTTTCCCAGCTCTACAATATCCTCTTTTAGGTGTGGTGACCAGAACTGTACACAGTGTTCTAAGTT
Source organism: Elgaria multicarinata webbii (assembly GCF_023053635.1). Classification (NCBI taxonomy): domain Eukaryota; kingdom Metazoa; phylum Chordata; class Lepidosauria; order Squamata; family Anguidae; genus Elgaria; species Elgaria multicarinata. Next base: position 10,939,853 of record NC_086188.1, read on the forward strand.
GAATTTGTCTAATCCCTTTTAGAAGACATCCAGGGCCATCACTACCTCTGGCGGTAGTGAATTCCATCCTTTAACTATGCACTGTATGAAGAAGTCCACCAATAAGCTTCATGGGATGAGCCTGGGTCCCAGCTTGGCAACCGCATCAGTTCAGATTACCGAAAAGAATGGGGTGTGGGATTTGTTGTTGTTTTCGCTTTGCTTTGGAGCTTTGTTTTGATAAATCCCGTATGTTGAAGCATCGCTTCAATCCCCATTGGGTATAGCCCTGCAGAGAAGGAAGAGGCTTGAGAAATTGTCCCCAGGGCCTTGGCTAGCCGTCAAGTTCTTAACCTTTGGAACCAGGCTGAAACCACTAATGCATCTTTGTGAGTTTAGGGACCGCGGAAGACTATTCTCTCTAGGGTGGTGGTGGAACTGCAGTGTGATTGTCTGGGACGCCTGGATGTCTTGTTATGTTGAGTTGAAGAGATGTTTTAAGACCTCCAGAGGTTTTGGAATCTCGGCTTTCCCAGCAATTCATGTATGAAACCAGGCCTGGCCCAAGACCTTTTGCCGCCAGAGTTGAAGAACATGATGGCGTCCCCTCCCATTCTAAGTACAAAAGCCAAGGGGACTGGCAGGTGGATCTGTCAACAACATTATTGATGGGACAACATCTTCCACTTCAGCTGAAGGCAGCAGGCAAACTTAAAAGGGGGGGGGGCAGAGCACATCGCCCAGCACACAATCTCTCCGACGACAACTTGCTGCCACCTCCCAGTGTCTGCTGCCTGAGCTGACTGCTTCGCTCTGCTGAATGGTAGAGCCAGCCCTGTATGAAACAACGTTATGGATGTGCTCTAGAAATGAGAACCAAAACGTCATGTCGCAAGAGATGAGAAAGTACTTTTCACTGACCGAGACTCCATTGCATAGGGGAGGGTCATCTCCAGTCCGTGGGCCTTATCTGGCCTACAGAGTTGCCCAGTTCGGCTCTCTAGAGTCTAGAGAGCCACTGCCTGCCAGAGTGGCCAACACTGGGTTAGATGGACCTCATGTATGGCAGGTTCCTATATTCCTAAGTGTCCTTAACCACTGTCTGCATTCCATTTATCACACTCCGAAGGGTTTAACCATTTGGAGAAAGCCGATATGAAAATGAGTAACATGTTGGGACTTTTGAACCCCGGAACTGGAAGTTAGCTAAGCCTCTGTAGACATCCTAGAGAACTTCACGAACCAAAAACGGCAGTGTCCGTTTGATCTTAACGGAGGGGATACTGAATGGGTTCTTCCTTTCAAAATCTGAGCTAGTATGGCTGACCTCCAATAAAAAATCAATGTGAAGCTTCCTACTCAATTGCTGATTTCAGAATTCTGCCCAGAGCACACTCGGGAGACTGGACGAAGTTTTCCCGTTGGACTTGCTAAGTGTGTTTTGCTTGGTTTCCTTCATTCTTAATACCGGGGCGATGCAGATGCTGAGAGAGATTGGAACCAAAAGGTTAAGTGTTGTCCTGCAGGTTTTGATGGTGTCTGAGGTTGTTTTCGCCGCAATGTTAAAAACGCCTCGACGGGCAGGTTGATAAGGGAGGAGAGTCTTGCAGGGCTGTTTCTCGCTCTCAAAAAAGAAAGAGAAGCCTGTGCCGGATCGCGTGCTTAACTTTTTCTCTTGGCTCTGCCTGGGCCGGAAAAAGGGGAAACTGAAAAAGCCCCTGTCAGCTGCCCATTTGCCCAAACTTCCAGATTTCTTTCTCAGCGCACAAAGAAATACAACGGTAGGAAGTTGTTTCACATCCGAGCCAAGATAAGGTCTGGGAGGTTTATTATTTTTGGTGCCTGATAGCATCGGGGCCGGGGAACAGAGGGCAGAGAAAGGAACAGCAGATCTCCGTCCCACGGGGACGGCGGGGGGGGAGACGGACAGATCGCCGAGTGCCGACAGCTTCACTCAGCGTTCCCAAAGGAAGTGTCAGTTTCACCGGCTGAAATTAATCCACCGAAGTCCTCGCAGAGGTATTCAGATCGGACATTGTTTCGTGGGGGGTGGGGGTGGGGAACCTGGCTCTTACGGCAGATGGATAAGGCCATGAATCATATGTTTATTTATAATGACATCCCCCCCATTGAGGAGCCAGGTTTTCCTTTTGTTTAATAATTTCCTACATCGACATCAAAGGCTTGAAGTGGTTTTATCCTTGGTTTTAGAATGCAAACGCATTTCCCATTCTTGCTCTGCCGCCGCTCGAAACGTTCACATCAAACGCTCTCCGCAGAGAGGACGGGCTTATGATGCCCTTTTCCTCTAGGCGGGCTCCCAAAATTAGACGCAAGCTTCTCAAAGGCTGTGTTGAGTTGGGTTCTGGTTCTGCCGGGTCCAAGGTCTACGGCCATATTAACCTGAACTCGTCTGATCTCGGAAGCTAAGCAGGGGCAGGCCTGGTTAGTACTTGGATGGGAGACTGCCTGGGAAGACCGGGTGTTGTCGGCCAGGTCCAAGTCATCCATCAGGTTCTTTGGGTTGTTTCATCTTTTTTTTTAATATATATATATATATATATATATATATATATATATATATTAAACTCTATTTAACAAAGCGGTTTTAAAAAGTTAAAAATATATATAAAAACATACAAGTCAGACAGCGTTTCTAATAAATACACAAACACAATTTCTGTAGATGCCGAACCGAGATTGTTTCCTTCAATTTACTGTGGTCAGAGGAAGATTTGTTAAACCAGAGTTGGATGCCACATCTGTACCATTGATGTAATCGAGAAAAGGAGACCATATTTCATTGAATGGGTCATAGCTAAGTTGGCCCGACGAGACTCTGCGGTGGTAGGTTAATTTTTCAGAGCAGGCTATATCCCACACTTTCCCTTTCCATCCAGTGAGTGTAGGGCCCTTCGGATCCTTCCAGTGTTCGGCGATTTCTAAACGAGCTGCCGTAAGGAGGATAAATACCAATTCTTTATGGGTAAGGGAGGGGTTTAGAGCGTTGGGCAGGGACAGCAGGGCCAGGCTTGGTTCTGGCAAGATAATCTGATCAGTTTCTTTGGGTTGTTTCATCTTGATGACGAAATTAACCTGATCGATAATTTGGATCTGGCAGAACCAGAGAAGGAAGCCTTCCTCCTTGAGATGTCTGCTTCCAATTTCCCTCTGCATGGGAAATTGGTTTTCCTGGCAGTCTCCAAAGGTTGCCTGGAAAGACTTGCTTCTGTTCGTCACCTTGCAAGATGAACTTGTGATCCATGGTGTGCAAGTGCTTCAGGGCCCGTCGTAGTGGGGCATAAGATCCAAGACTTGGCAGGGAGGCATTTAGGGTGTCGATAAATTTTGCACATAGGCTTCATCCTGAGTATTGCGTCCAGTTCTGGGTACCACAATTCAAGAAGGATGCAGACAAGCTGGAGGAGGGCAACGAGGATGATCAGGGGTCTGGAAACAAAGCCCTGTGGGGAGAGACTGAAAGAAGTGGGCATGTTTAGCCTGGAGAAGAGAAGATTGAGGGGAGACATGAGAGCACTCTTCCAATACTTGAAAAGTTGTCAGAGGAGGACCACGAACACTTCTCCATCATCCCAGAGTGCAGGACATGGAATAATGGGCTCAAGTTGTAGGAAGCCAGATTCCAGCTGGACATCAGGAAAAACTTCCTGGCTGTTAGAGCAGTATGACAATGGGACCAAGTATCTAGGGAGGTCATGGGCTCTACCACACTAGAGGCCTTCAAGAGGCAGCTGGACAGCCATCTGCCAGGGATGCTTTGAGGTGGATTCCTGCATTGAGCAGGGGGTTGGACTTGATGGCCTTATAGGCCCCTTCCAACTCTACTATTCTATGATTCTATGAGGGTAGTGCCCAGCCACGGTCATTCTGCAAACTCAAAAATAGCACTGACAGAGCTCCATTGAACCTTTCCGTTGAGCAAGCGGTCAGCCATTGCACTCACGCAAGCGGTTGTGCAAGGCGTCGCACAATCGATTGACTCAGAGTTATGCGTAACTGGTTGCACAAGCATAAGGCACCGCCACTTGCTCAAGCCGCTTACACAAACATGAGTTGGATTCTTCTTTTGCACGGACTTCAGAACCGAGTTTCCGCTGGCGCAACGTCGTCTGAGCTAGCGGAATGATGAGGTTGGATTCTGCCCAGAGTTTCCTGGCTGGAGTTTTTCTATTCTACTAGAAACGCCATCCCTCCTGGTGACTAGGGGCAGGGACATATTGCTGTCACAACTTCACTGCTCCACGTGTTGTAGTGGAACCAGGGTTCACGGGGAAACAGTGCCAGGATTTTTGTTTTTTTTATCAGCAGGAGCATTAACAGGCCCAAACTCATGGAAGCATAAAATGCAGCTGGTTGCCACGAATTTGGGGGTCTCTATCTCTTTTCTTGTGACTCAAGGTTATGATAGACTTAAAGTATTACTGCTCCAAAGGTTTAAGGATACTTGGAATGAGGGTGAGATAGTGCATCTTGTTGACTTCTCAGACAAATGGTTAGGAATAAAACCATTATATCTCGACAAGGGTTGCTCCTATGAAAAGATTGTTAATGACGTTTTTGTAGCAAATTTTATGCTCTTTAATTTTGAACTGAGACATCTTTTCTGTGAGATTACAAATAATAGAGTTATTGTGCGAAAACTGGATTTTGGCCACCATTTTCCAAGATGGCGGCCGTTAGGAGGATTTCCTGAGATGCGCCTATATCTCATTTTAATATGTTGTTGTTGTTTATTCGTTCAGTCGCTTCTGACTCTTCGTGACTTCATGGACCAGCCCACGCCAGAGCTTTCTGTCGGCTGTCGCCACCCCTAGCTCCCCCAAGGTCAAGTCCGTCACCTCCAGAATATCATCCATCCATCTTGCCCTTGGTCGGCCCCTCTTCCTTTTGCCTTCCACTTTCCCTAGCATCAGCCTCTTCTCCAGGGTGTCCTGTCTTCTCATTATGCGGCCAAAGTACTTCAGTTTTGCCTTTAATCCCATTCCCTCAAGTGAGCAGTCTGGCTTTATTTCCTGGAGTATGGACTGGTTGGATCTTCTTGCAGTCCACGGCACTCTCAGAATTTTCCTCCAACACCACAGTTCAAAAGCATCTATCTTCCTTCGCTCAGCCTTCCTTATGGCACACTTGTATCACAATGTGCATGCTTTTTATGCTAAGCCGCTCTACTATTTGTATTTATCCTTTCCAAAATGCCTGGTAGATTTACCAAATATTAAAATGAGGGTAGCCTTTACTCGGGCAAGATTAAATGTTCCCCCGTTGGCAGATCGGATGGGTTGGCATAAGGGAGTTCCTACAAAGGACAGAGTATGTGGTTGCAATTCTGTGTCAATTTAAGATATTATTCATGTACTGTTAGAATGCTCTGTTTATCTAACACAGATTCCAGAGCGGTGAAAATAGGTGTAAACAGTAAAAGAAAAAAGAAGATTTAAAAAGCAAATTAAAATTGTACAATTTAAAAACAAAGGAACCAGAAAAACAGTGGCTTGTCAGTTGAGGAATCCTTCTCGAAACAGAGTTGTTTTCAGGAGGCGCCGGAAGTAGCCTAGTGTTGGCTCCTGCCTGACCTCCAGGGGCAGAGAGTTCCAAAGAGAAGGGGCCACCACACTAAAGGCTCTTCTCTTGGTGGACTCCAATTGGGGCACAGGTCCATATGGAACCGCCAGGAGCATGCCCTCCGACAACTTCAGCAATTGGGCAGGTTGGTAAGGGAGAAGGTGCTCTGATCTTAATGATCTTAGAATCAAATATATTCTTCCATTGTTAAGATCGTTGAAGGGAAGGTCATCCCTTGTAATGGTTTGTTTTCTATTGTCTGATGCTGAGAAGTATGTATTTTTCAGAACATGTATCTTTCTATTGTCTGATGCGGAGAAGTATGTATCTTTTAGAACGTCTAAATTCCTTGTCAATGCTCTACAAATACGTGCCATAAAGTTTAAAGGCTGTTTGGAAAAATATTTAACACTTTATGGTCCATTAGTAGAGTTTTACACTGTATAGTGGTTTTTCGCTGTAATTGTGTATAATGGAAATTCACTAAGATACAATAAACTATGTTTGGAGCGCTGACGTCATCTGCTACCCCCCTCGGAATTCCCTGCTGTCTCTGAGCTTAGCTGCCAATCTTACAATAGCTTTTCACAGCAACAATATATTGTTCCCCTGTGGTAATATAAAGTATTTTGTGGTGGCTCAGTCTTAAATGGACGATGAAGTCCCATCAGCTTTACATTAAGACTTCCTCCTGGAGATGAAAACTGTTCCAACTTGACATGGATGAGACCAGCTCCCGGAACTCTTGGACTCTCCCTGGGAGGTTGGCTATGGAGTCTGTCATGATGAACGCCTGCCCTTCAAAATTCATCACTGAACCACCTGGCTCAGCCTACTTCTCCAGCCTGTCCCTGGACATTGTGTTGAGTGACAATCTGGCCAACCATTGAACAGTTCGTGAGGCCCTCACTTAGGGCACAAATCACATGTTCTCTTTCTCAACCAATTGCATTGCACTTCGGTCCGCCTCCCCCAACTTGATGTCCTCTAGATGTGTTGGACTACAACTCCCAGAACCCTCCCAGCCATGCTGGAAGCTGTAATCAAATGCTCCTGCAGCGTTCCGGGTGGAGGAAGCCTGAGCTAGATTTTACAAATTTTGATGGAGTGTGGTTGTTGTTGACGATTTTGTTATTAATATTTTTTAGAACTAAACTGCTAAAAACATACACCTCTCTGTTTAACCAAGGTCTCTCTTTCTCTTTGCTGAAGGCCGGGCTCCTGACACCAGAACCCTTAACTTGGAGTCTGTTGGCGTGAAAATAAATTCTGAGACGGGAAAGATCATTGTCGATGCAGGAGAAGCTACTTCTGTTCCTCACATTTATGCCATTGGAGACATAACAGAGGTAGACGTCTGTATAAACTACTGTATGTGGCAATAACAGGAAACCTTCCTTTTGTTCCTGATTAATAACCAGTGCCCATTTATCATCATGTTGCAGCATATGTATTTAGGCCCCACCTCCTTTTCTTTCCATTTTGGAGAAGCACAGCATTTATGCCAGTCCACCGGAACAGTAATTTCCTTCGTACGCAACACCTCTGCGTGAGGGATTATTACTGATCCTTATCAGGCAGCCCATAATGTGGCTGGCAGTGATGCCTCCTTATCTACCCAATATAATTTCCGTCTCCGAAACAGACAGGCTTCGCTGCCCACAGAAGCCCAATTCACAAGCTGAATATGAGCCAACGGTGTGCTGTGCCTGCAAAAACGTCACATGCTAAATTGGGCTGTATTAACAGACATATAGCTTTCATGCACGATACTGATTCCCTTCTATTTGGCTCTGGTTAGGCTTCATCTTGAGTACCGCATCCAGTTCTGGGCATCACACTTTAAGAGGGATGCAGAGAAGCTGGAGGGGGTTCAGAGGAGGGCAATGAGGATGATCAGGGGTCCGGGAACAAAGCCCTATGAAGAGAGACGGAAAGAACTGGGTCTGTTTAGCTTTGAGAAGGGAAGGCTTAGGGGAGACATGCTAGCACTCTTCAAATACTTGAATGGTTGTCACACAGAGGAGGGCCAGGATCTCTTCTCGATCATCCCACAGTGCAGGACATGGACTAATGGGCTCAAGTTACAGGAAGCCAGATTCCGGCTGGATATCAGGAAAAACTTCCTGACTGTTTGAGCAGTATGACAATGGAACCAATGACCTAGGCAGGTCGTGGGCTCTCCCATTCTAGTGGCATTCAAGAGGCAGATGAGAGCCATCTGTCAGGTATGCTTTAAGGTGGATTCCTGCATTGAGCAGGGGGTTGGACTCCAGCAGTGGGTTGGCTGCCTCTTGAATGCCTCTAGTGTGGGAGAGCCCATGACCTCCCTAAGCAACTGGTTCCATTGTCGTACTGCTCTAATAGTCACGAAGTTTTTCCCGATGTCTAGCTGGAATCCTGTAACTTGAGCCCATTATTCCACGTCCTGCACTGTGGGATGATCGAGAAGAGATCCTGTCCCTCCTCTGTGTGACAACCTTTCAAGTCTTTGAAGAGTGCTGCCGTGTCTCCCTTCAGTCTTCTCTTCTCCAGGCTAAACATGCCCAGTTCTTTCATTCTCTCCTCATAGGGCTTTGTTTCCAGAAGATTCCATTTGGTGAAGTTTGGTGCAGTCCCCCCTCCCCCGTGCCCCATTCTAAAAGGTGGAAATGCCTCTCTGAAGGCTTAGGCAGGACGAACTTTACGCCTCGATAGCCTGGTGTCGTTTGATATTTGTCTTGTGGTTTTGGCTCCCCACCCACCCACTACTAGAATGTGGCCGTTGGGTTAAAGAGGTTCTGCACACCCCTGTCCTACTGGATGCCCACGTTGCAGCGTTCCAAAGTGGAACCTGGACAAGGCCTGTATAGATGATCTCGAACACCTGCAGGACCCGTACAGCAGGAGACCTAAAGACCTCATTTCTTTAAAACGAGATCTCTGCTTCTCCAATTGTTTTGGTTTTTGTTTTGGCGGCTGTATCCTACAGGGGGCGCTGCAACCTGTGCTTTGATGCCACTTTCCCAAAACGGCTTCTCCTTACACCCTCTAAGAAAACCACACTGCACAGCCCTGGGTCCCTCCTACCCCGCAACTTATAACTTTTAGCGCTTCTCATGGGAGATGCCTAATTGAACGCATCGGACCCCAAGAGCCCCAAACAATTCAGACCGCCGATAATCAAGCAGCCTAGCCCCACGCACCAGTCGCAAAGCGAGTGTTTGTGTCAGCTGTTTACTCGGGGAAGTCTTAAAGCCATTGTTTTACGGAAAACCCAGCTTATATCTGCAGGGATGTTTTAGTCATTAGCTGGAGTGTTGTGTATTTTTTTCTTTCTTCTATTTTTTTATTTTTATTTAATGGAATGCATGCCAGAGGCTTTTGCAATTTTATCTCTTTCTCCAATCTCCTGTTCAGTTCTGGAATGCCAAAATAACATCTGTATTTCCTGCCACAGAAATGACTGGCAACCGCATTTTAAGCAAACATGTGTTGGGAGGGTGAAGGGAGTGAGGGGGGGCGGGGACAGCAAACTTTCGGCTGGCAAATAACCTTAACATAAGATCTGGAATGTTATTTCAGAAGACAGATAATAGCCATTTGCTTAAACGTTGGGATCAATCTCAAAGGGCAATACAGGACTTGCTTACTTTTTTTAAAAAAAACACGTTTTTTACACCCAATTTCCACATATTCAGGACAGAAAAAAGGAAGGACTTCTTCACACAGCGCAGAGTTAAATTATGGAATTCACTAGCACAAGATGTAGTGATGGCCACCAATTTGGATGGCTTTAAAAGAGGGTTGGATAAATTCCTGGAGGAGGAGAAGGCCATCAATGGCTACTAGCCCTGATGGCTCTGTGCTACCTCCAGTATCCGAGGCAGTAAGCCTGTATACACTAGTTGCTGGGAAACATGGGTGGGAAGGTGCTGTTGCATTTGTGTCCCACTTGTGGGTCCCCAGTCGACAGCTGGTTGGTCACTGTGCGAACAGAGTGCTGGACTAGATGGACACTTGGTCTGATGCCTCTTGAACACTGCCTCTTGAATGCCTCTAGTGTGGGAGAGCCCACAATCAGCTACCTAGGGAGGTTGTGGGCTCTCCCACACTAGAGGCCTTCAAGAGGCAGCTGGACAACCATCTGTCGGGGATGCTTTAGGGTGGATTCCTGCATTGAGCAGGGGGTTGGACTCGATGGCCTTGTAGGCCCCTTCCAACTCTGCTATTCTATGATTCTATGATCTTATGTTCTTTTCCCCATTTATTGCTGGGGTGTTGAACTGGATTCCATTTTGAAGAAGCCCTCGGGGTCCACATTGCAGTGGTGGGCGGAATTGAAAGCAAACAGGGCCGGGGGCACCACATTTTATGGCAGAAGGGTTGAACCTCAGCCACGCAGGCCAAACCTAGGCTCCCTATCTCTTCTCTTCCAACCATTGATGGTTTGATGGGTTCCCAGCTCAAGAATGTATCCGACATTGAAAGAGGTTCTGCGTTCTGTGCCTTGGAGGCTGCAATACCTGAGCCGTCGGAGTTCTTCGGCGGTTGTTTGTCGTTCCCGCTGCCTGGGTTCACACAACACGCTAACCCACACTCCGTGGTGAAGAATGGGTTGTGGCTGAACCATGGGTTATCAATTTGTCTGAAAGCAGAGCGTTTTCTGGATGATGGCTTGTTAAGCATGTGGTATGGCTTGTTGATCACCCTGAACAACCCGACAACAAACCAAGGATCAGATTTGTTCTGGTTTCTTCGAGAAAAATAAGCCACACTGCATAGATAACAAGCTACCCTGCAGAAAACGCACTGCGTTTAGACAATATGATAACCTACGGTACAACAGCAACCCATGATTCAGCAACAACCTACACTCAACCACTAAGTGTGGGTTAGCATGTTGTGTGAACCCAGGCACTGCCTCTTTTTTTTTTAAAGGTTTGGAAAGATCTCTTGTTGGTTCTCAGTAACATAGTATAGCTTTTCCCTCTGATTTCCTTCTTCTTCTGAACCCCTCCTTCATTAAGGGCTGGAGATGCGTGATGGGGCCTAAAGCCAAATTGGAGTGAGGGCAAAGCTTCCTGCCTTCACTCCATTGGGTTCCGAGGGAAGAAGAAAATAAAGAGCTGAAGGTAGCAAGCAGCACTGTGAGGTGCAATTGCTGACGCCGTCAGAATTACGAACAGGGCAGGATCTACACTACTGATTTGAAATGGTTTATAACAGTAGTGACAACTGTCGGGGCCCAGGACACACGCCATGTACAGTTTTCAAACCCGTTTCAAAGTGTCATATCCTGCTTGGTGCAGATCTGGCAGCAGCTGCAAAAAAAAAGGTTAGCGGGGGCGGGGGGAGGTTATGGCATCTTACCTCCCCCCCACACACACACATCCACCCGGGTGCCCTTTTTTTAAAGCCATTTGGGCTCAGCCTTGATTTCCTCGTCGTTTCTTAGGGGCGTCCCGAACTCACTCCAACAGCGATCGCTGCAGGGAAATTGCTGGCTCGCCGGCTGTTCAGCCAGTCCGCGGAAGTGATGGATTACGACAACGTGAGTCGTTTTGGAACTTTTTTTCCTTCCCAGCCTTGTTGCAATAAATAAATTAAATAAAATCAAAACAATTTCTTTTTTAAAAAAGAAAGAATTGCAAATGACCCTTACAGTTCTGCAGAAGCAAGAAGCCGGGCGTGTGAGAGTGGGCGTCTTCGTCTTGTTTCGCTCTGGGATAACACGATGGCTTTATGTTATGCAGGTGCCCACCACGGTTTTCACTCCCCTGGAATATGGCTGCGTAGGCCTCTCGGAAGAAAAATCTGCAAGCCGATTTGGATCGGATCACATAGAGGTATGCGACGGCCCAGGTTTGGCATAGTCAGTGAACAGCAAAGCTGGTTAAAATGAGCCTCCTTGGGCGTATTTTGCCAGAAGCGGCATACAAATGTATTTATTTGTTATTAAACGTATTAAACTGCCTTCCAGCACCATCTTTATTAGCTCTACTTCTTGAGCAAGTCGTTTTTTCTTTTACTTTCACCCCTTTGCCTTCTGGGAAATGAGGGTTTTGTGACTGCCCATGTCCGCCATTTTGTGGGAGCACCCACAACACTTTCTCAAAATTCCAAATGGGCGAACTGACCCAAAAAAGTTGGGTCACATCTTGGGAAAGACCAGCTGACAATGAGCGGCTGGGGCTCACCCATCCCTGCAAAATTGGAAATGGGCCTCTTTGCGACCTGGGCGCTTTACCTGTCTTGTCAAAACACCAACTCTATGCAGTTATGCATTCATAATGCAGGCACTTAATTTGATAGTAAATGTCTGACATTCCCTTTCAATCAGGTGTACCATGCGTTTTATAAGCCGTTGGAATTTACTGTGGCCGAAAGAAATGCGCCTCAGTGTTACATAAAAGTAAGTGAGCACTGCTAATGTTTGACTTTCATTCATGAGATTAATAGTCAATATCAGAGGTGGGGAAGCTTCTTTTTTAACGTCGAAGGCCACTTTTTCTCAGGGGTAATCTGTGGAAACAGCACCAAAGGGTGTGAGACCATGCCTTTTCTCTCTCTTTCTGCCACCCCTTTTCACTCTCTTCCTTCCACCCCTCTTTTCTCTCTTTCTGCCACCCCTTTTCTCTCTCTTTCTGCCACCCCTTCTCTCTCTCTGCCACCCCTTTTCTCTCTCCTCCTGCCACCCCTTCTCTCTCTCTGCCACCCCTTTTCTCTCTCTTTCTGCCACCCGCTTTCTCTCTCTTTCTGCCACCCCCCTTTCTCTCTCTTTCTGCCACCTCTTTTCTTTCTCTTTCAGCCACTCTTTCTCTCTCTTTTAGCCACCCCTTCTCTCTCTCTGCCACCCGCTTTCTCTCTCTCTCTGCCACCCACTTTCTCTCTCTTTCTGCCACCCCCTTTCTCTCTCTTTCTGCCACCCCCCTTTCTCTCTCTTTCTGCCACCTGGCTGCGATCCCAAAGAGCCAGCCTCCAGTCACACAACTTGCTCACCCACACTCAGTAGTTGAGTGTGGGTTGTTGATTGAACCATGGGTTGTTTCTTAAACCGTGGGTTGTTGATTGAACCATGGGTTGTTGATTGAACCGTGGGTTGTTGATTGAACCATGGGTTGTTTCTTAAACCGTGGGTTGTTGATTGAACCATGGGCTGTTGATTGAACCGTGGGTTAATGTGTTGTCAGAACCTAGGACATTTTCTGCAGGGTGCCTTGTTAACCACCCTGAACAACCCAACGACAAACCATGGGTTCTCAAGGTGGCTTGTTCAGGAAAAATAACCCGCACTGCATGGTTAACAAGCCATCCTGTGGAAAGTGTCCTGGGTTCAGACAACACATTAACACATGCTTGGTTTTGGTTTTCAAATGGGGGCATGGCAGAAATCCAAACCTGTAGGCATAAAATACGTTAAAGCTCTGTTTTTCAGGATACACCGATGCGGTACACGCATGAAATGGTGGCGCATATGCAGCCTTGGGCACCAGGGTGCTGTGTAAATAGGGCATGTTGCAGAATGTGTTTTACATCACCCTAATTTAATCCAAGCTTTCCCCCCGCCCTCTCTCTCTTCATGTTCCCCTCGTGGATTACTTTCAGATGGTGTGTTTGCGCGACGGGGAACAGCGAATCCTCGGCCTCCATTTCATTGGCCCGAACGCGGGCGAAGTTATTCAAGGATTTGCCCTTGGAATCAAGTAAGTATAAAGAATGTATTTCCTTTCCTTTCTTTTCTTCCTTTTTTCTCTGGTTGAACTAAAGCCTGCTCTTTTAAGTTACTATAAGATTACAAAAGATAGCGGTTTAATTTTTTTTGGCAGTGCTAAAAAAAAAAAAAGAGCTTATGTTTTTGGTTTCTTTCATGTCCCACTTCCTATATTTTCATTAAAAATACAGCCATTCTTTATTAATAAATATTGGGCTTACTGATGGACAGACCGGATTTTTTGTATTTACGTTTATGAAATAGGTTCCTTGGCAAACCGTTCGGCCCACCTCCTCCCAGCAAATAAAATTCACCCATCCAGCCGCTAATGCTTCAAAGCGTGATATAGGGAGGGTTCTCCGAGGATCATAAATGATCACTGATACATTCAGAAGCCTTTCTTTAAAAGAGAGAAGGAGTCAGTTAAAAGCTTGCTTTGATTATGCTACATGGGAAGGGCTGTCTTTTGATAACAGAATAAATCTTGAAAGTTTCAGAAGAAAGCTCAGTTTCTTCTTCTTCTGTTCAAATCTGCACCTATTATTCATCTCACCGCCCGCCACGTCCTCTGTAACAGTAGAATCTCTTAAAAACATCAGACTAGCCAAAATTCCATCTTTGGTTGTATAGACAAGGGGAGCGTCAATACATCTGATAGAAACACTTGTGCTTCAGAGCAGGCAGAGGACACTTTCAGATGAACAAATCAAAAGTACTTCTTTACACAATGAGTAAATGAGTGATGAGTAAATTCCAGCCACATCATCATCAACATCAACATCATCACTGAAAATGTCCACCCACAGTAAAGAAGACTAACTCCATGTTAGGCATTATAAGAAAAGGAATTGAGAATAAAACGGCCAGTATCGTACTGCCCTTATACAAATCTATGGTGCGACCACACTTGGAATGCTGTGTACAGCTCTGGTAACCACACCTAAAAAAGGATATTATAGAGCTGGGAAAAAAAGTGCAGAAAAGGACAACTAAAATGATTCAGGGGCTGGAGCATCTCCCCTATGAGGGAAGGTTACATCAACTGGGATTGTTTAGCTTGGAGAAGAGGAGGCTGAGGGGAGATATGATAGAGGTGTACAAAATTATGCATGGTATGGAGAATGTAGATAGGGAGACATTTTTCTCCCTCTCTCAAAATACTAGAACCCAAAGGGGTCACCCATGAAACTGATTGGTGGGAGATCCAGGACAAATAAAGGGAAGTACTTCTTCACACAGCGCATAGTTATTATTATTATTATTATTATTATTATTATTATTTATTTATTTATTTATATAGCACCATCAATGTACATGGTGCTGTACAGAGTAAAACAGTAAATAGCGAGACCCTGCCGCATAGGCTTACATTCTAATAAAACCATGATACAACAATAAGGAGGGGAAGAGAAAGCAAACAGGCACAGGGTAGGGTAAACAGGCACTGGGTAGGGTAAAACTAACAGTATAAAGTCAGAACAAAATCAAGTTTTAAAAATCAAGTTTTACTCTGTACAGCACCATGTACATTGATGGTGCTATATAAATAAATAATAATAATAATAATAATAAAAAGCTTTAGGAAAAAGAAAAGTTAAATTATGGAACTCACTACCACAAGATGTAGTGATGGCCACCAATCTGGATGGCTTTAAAAGGGGTCTGGATAAATTCCTGGAGGCGAAGGCTATCAATGGCTACAAGCACTGGTGGTTGTGTGCTATCTCCAGTATTTGAGGCAATAAGTCTGTGTGCACCAGTTGCTGGGGAACATGGGCGGGAGGGTGCTGTTGCACCATGTCCTGCTTGTTCATCCCTGGCCGATGGCTGGTTGGCCACTGTGTGAACAGAGTGCTGGACTAGATGGACCCTTGGTCTGATCCAGCATCAGGGCTCTTCTGATGTTCTTATTCTTCATCCCCTTTGCTTTTATCCTCACTTTGTGGATTTTGTGTTTTTAAGATATTGCACACCACTCCGATATCTCTCGATGTGGAGCGGCTAATAAATTTTATGCTATATTAAATAAATAAATAAATAAAATAGTGAATGTATGGGTGTTGATGGCCCCAGACTCTGCAGCATTCACTGGTTTAGATCAAGAGTGTCCAGATCTCAGTTTTACAGGATCTACTTTTCCCCCCCCCCCTTTGGCCAGATCCCCAGGATCCACCAAATGGACCCAATTCGTTGTTCTGTATTTTTAGAGTTTTAAATCTTGTATACTTGTTTTTACCTTAATTTTTAGAATTTCTGTAAACCGCCCAGAGAGCCCTGGCTATGGGAGCGGTATATAAGTGTAATAAATAGATAAATAAATAAATAAATAAATAAATAAATAAATGTAAAATAATGGATCAAGGGCCAGAATTAATTATCAGGGTACCTCTAAGCACATGCCCAGCCCAGGAATTTGTTTTCAGTAATAGCTCAGTCCTGTTGTGTGTGTCCACTGCACTCCCAAACCCGTTTTCATTTCTATTATTAGAATGTACGCCTTGTGGCAGAGGCTTGCTGTTTCATTTTTGTTTTGTACAGTGCCATGTGCGTTGATTGTGCTAGATAAATAAATAATAACAGTGGGCTGAAAGAGATTCCACACCCCTGCTGAAATGTATTCCATAAGGATTGGGACACCACAGAAAAGGCGTTGTCCTTTGTGCCCGCTGACCTAATAGATCTGACTGGCAGCACATTAACAGAACAGGGCCGGCCCTGCCATGTGGCATAGTGAGGCAGTCACCTCAGGCAGCAGTTTTGAGGTGTCCTGAAAGGGCAGCAAATGGTTAGTTATTTACTTTGCTTTGTATTGTAGTTCTATTGCCAAAAGTACGGAAAGGCGCTTATGGGATTTTCTGCCTCATGTACCGAAATAACTTAACTGGCTTTGGATATTATGTACTTTACTTGGGTAGGTGGCTGAGGTGTCTTTCGTTGCTCTGCCTTAGGCAGCAAAGTGTCTTGGGCTGTCCCCGCCCATGGCTGATCTTGGAGCCCAGGCAAGTTCATTCAAGTACAAGCATCCCTTACAATAACCTGGTCCCTGACAGGTGATCAAATTGTGCCCGGGAACACCCTGGCAACCAGCACAGCAGTACAGAATCATTGTGATGGAGTCTGATCACCTCTGCCCTGCGAGCAACCATTGAACAACCATTTATCCATTAAGGACAAACGTTGGCCCTGAAAAACACTGGGACGGTTTGATTTGGTTTGGCCGGTTTCACCCTTAATGGCGCTCCCAATATTTGGTTCCAGTGTCCCTTTTCCTGGTCACTGCTCCCCTCTACTGGTCAAATGGGGTAAAGCAAATGAAGTTGAAATTCCGCGTATTTGATGATCCCATGGGGGTGTTCTGGCCTTTCTCCCCCGGTGATCTTTAAAAGGCTCTGATTTGGCAAGATCTCGGGACCTCCTACCCATTCTGTGCCAGTGGAAAAAGCAGATTCCATGGTGACAGTGTCCTCACTTCTAAAAAATAACAATGTGGTGATCTGGGGTTCTTGCAGATGTCTTTACTCTACTGTGCAGAAGTGTTATACTTTTCTTTGAGAAATCAATCCAAATGGGAAACAGACCGGGTTAAGACGGCGTGTGTGGGAGAGCCCTTCAGAAAACACGGATTATAGTGTGCACGCATATTTCTTACATGTGTTTTACAGTCCATTAATTGCTAGCATTTCTGGCAGGTTTGAAGGAAAGGGGGGAAATGACTTTTTGGGGGAGCGTGCGTTTTATCCAAAACTTTTAGGGCAAAGGAAGTACGTGGAACTTGAGCGGCATTCTCCCTTGCCCGGGGGAACTTCAGACATTGTCACTGATGCTTAAAAGAATTAAGGCCAAACAGTGGTTTTAGGATATTATTCGACTTTACACTTCATGGATCTGAAATATAGAAAATAGGCCAAGAACTTCGGACCCAATTTCATGACGCCTTTATATAAATCTGTGGTGTGACCGCACTTGGAATACTGTGTACAGTTCTCTGCACCTCCAAATGGATACTGCAGAGTTGGATACGGTGTGCAAAAGGGCAACCAGAATGTTCAAGGGGATGGAGCAACCCCCCTATGAGGAAAAGTTACAATGTTTGGGGCTGTTTAGCTTGGAAAAATAGTGAGTAAGGAGAGACATGATAGAGGTATATAAAACGGTACATGGTGTGGAGAAAGTGGATAGGGAGAAAAACGTCTCCGTCTCTCCTAATACTAGAGCCCGGGGTCATCCCACGAGGTTGAATGGTGAGAGATTCAGGGCAGAGTTCACTCCATCCATGGTATTACTGAATAATCCCTTAAATTAGTCATTTCCTGTTCTCTACTTGTAATTAAAGGGCCCGACAGCAGACTAATTGAAGGGCTAATTCAGTAACGCTGCAGGAGGGAATTTATTTATTACATTTTTATACCGTCCAATAGCCGAAGCTCTCTGGGCAGTTCACAAAAATTAAAACCATAATAAAACAACCAACAGGTTAAAAGCACAAATACAAAATACAGTATAAAAAGCACAACCAGGATAAAAACCACGCAGCAAAATTGATATAAAATTAAAATACAGAGTTAAAACAGTAAAATTTAAATTTAAGTTAAAATTAAGTGTTAAAATACTGAGAGAATAAAAAGGTCTTCAGCTGGCGACGAAAGGAGTACAGTGTAGGCGCCAGGCGGACCTCTCTGGGGAGCTCATTCCACAACCGGGGTGCCACAGCGGAGAAAGCCCTCCTCCTAGTAGCCACCTGCCTCACTTCCTTTGGCAGGGGCTCACGGAGAAGGACCCCTGTAGATGATCTTAAGGTCAGGGCAGGTACATATGGGAGGAGGCATTCCTTCAAATAACCTGGCCCCAAACCGTTTAGGGCTTTAAATGTCAATACCAGCACTTTGAATCGGGCCCGGACCTGGACTGGCAGCCAATGAAGTTGTAAAAGGACTGGCGTAATGTGATCTCGCCAGCCAGTCCCCGTTAGTAAACGGGCTGCCCTGTTTTGTACCAGCTGAAGTTTCTGGACCGTTTTCAAAGGCAGCCCCACGTATAACGCATTGCAGTAATCCAAACGGGGGGTTATCAGAGCATGGATAACTGTAGCTAGACTATCTCTGTCCAGATAAGGGCGCAGCTGGTATATCACCCTAAGCTGATAAAAGGTGCTCTTTGCCACTGAGTTCACCTGTGCCTCAAGTGACAGTTCTGGATCCAAGAGCACCCCCAAACTACAGACCCGAGCCTTTAGGGAGAGTGCAACCCCGTCCAGGACAGGGCAAACATCCCCTCGCCGGACAGATGAACCACCCGCTAACAGTACCTCCGTCTTGTCTGGATTGAGTCTCAGTTTGTTAGCCCTCATCCAGTCCATTACTGTGCCCAGGCACTGGTTCAGAACAGTCACTGCCTCATCTGGGTTCAATGAAAAGGAAAGGTAGAGCCTCGAACGTGCTTGGACAGTCCATGCTGGGCTAGCTGGTGCTACGACTGCATTCAGTGTTAGAACCATAGAATAGAGCTGAAAGGGGCCTCTAAGGCCATCAAGTCCAACCCCCTTGCTCAATGCAGGAATCTACCTTAAAGCATTTGTGACAGATGGCTGCCCACCTGCCTCTTGAAGGCCTCTAGTGTGGGAAAGTGCTTTATAAATGGTGAGAGAGAGAGAGAGAGAGAGAGAGAGAGAGAGAGAGAGAGGGTGCTATATAAATAAATATATCTATATATAGATGCTGCTATAAATAATAATAATAATAATAATAATAATAATAATAATAATAATGCCCACAACCTCCCTAGGTAACTGGTTCCATTGTTGTACTGCTCTAACAGTCAGGAAGTTTTCCTGATGTCCAGCTTGATTCTGGTTTCCTGTCACTTGAGCCCATTATTCCGCGTCCTGCGCTCTGGGAGGATCGAGAAGAGATCCTGGCCTTCCTGTGTGTCTCCCTGGCCCACAACTCCTTCTCTTTGCTTTTAACACTACACCAGGAGATGGCGATTAAGAAGACGGCTGCACTTCTTCTCCGCCGTATTGTGACTGCCTTTCTTTTGTAGGTGCGGAGCAACCTATTCGCAGATGATGGCGACGGTTGGGATCCACCCTACTTGCGCCGAGGAAGTCACCAAGTTGTACATCACGAAGCGGTCAGGCGCTGATCCCACCGTCACTGGCTGCTGAGGTTAGCTGCCGTCCCTGGATCGCAATTGGAAGAGCACTGGGCAGAAGCAATCCGAAGGAAGAGAGCGGACAGCTGGGAGGCCAGAAGCCGCAGGTCTGTAATCCTGGTCTTCCTTTCTAGCCTGTGCTACGTTCCAGCTTGGAAAGTATGCAGCTCCATGGAGCCGGAGCCAGGATCAAGGGTAGGCACAACTGGGCACATGCTTGAGGGTCCACTTCCCAGAAGGGCCCCATGGGCAAGAGCCCCCCTTGAGTTGCTCCTCCGCGCTTCACCTTGATAACTCACTGGTTCACCTGCCTCTTGCTCAGGCCCAGACAATGGTGGTGGTGAGAAGGAGACGTGGGAGAGGCCACTGCCTATTTGCTCATTGGCTGTCAACCAGGCAACTGGTAGCCAATGAGAAAGAGGAGCAAGAGGAGCTGGTGACAATGGCCGTGAAAAGATGGAGGCACTGAAGGAAGGGGCCATAAGAAGTTGGATCATAGACTCATAGAATAGTAGAGTTGGGAGGGGCCTATAAGGCCATTGAGTCCAACCCCCTGCTCAATGCAGGAATCCACCCTAAAGCATCCCTGACAGGTGTTTGTCCAGCTGCCTCTTGAAGGCCTCTAGTGTGGGAGAGCCCACCACCTCCCTAGGTAGCTGGTTCCATTGCCGTACTGCTCTAACAGTCAGGAAGTTTTTCCTGATGTCCAGCCGGAAACTGGTTTCCTGTAACTTGAGCCCATTATTCCGTGTCCTACACGGTATCTAAAACAGATCCAAGAGATTTTAGCAAATGTATTACAGTGGGCCACTGGAATCTGGCCTTTCCCCGACAGGGTATCCTGGCTGGGAACGATGGGCATTGCCACACAACACACCTGGAGGACACCAGGTTACGGGAAGGGCGTGTCACAAAGATAGTTCAGCTGTGCGGAACTGGCTAGGATGATACACAGTGGTGGCCACCAAATTACATGGTTTCAATAGGGGATTAGACAAATTCATTTCTTTCTTTTTTAAAAATCCTTTTAGCCCGCCTGTAAGGGTGGAACCCTCTCAAAGTGTCAACCGTTAAAAAAAAAAAAAAAGTAATTTGGCAATAAAAACACAGCAATCCAGAAAAACAACGAACAGGAGTTCACAAAATCAATATAATAACTTAAACCATCTGCTAAAAAATCCAGGGGAAAGCCAACAAAGGCAAGTGAGCGTTCAGAGCTTTCCTGAAAGGCCTACAAAAAAGGGGTCAAATTAAATCCTCCCGATGGAAGAACCCCCAGCTGGCTAGAACCCCAAACAGGAGCACTCCACACTGCAAGATTTTGTTGCAGTTCCCGCTTGTAAGAACCTCTGAGCAAACACAGGGATTGCCTCTGCATTTTCCTAGTCATTGCGACTTTCCCCCCCCCCCCCATTGTGTACTATATCTTATTTCCCTCTTGGCCAGAAGGTGGAGATGCTGCCTAACGTGAGGCGAGACAGATGCCTCGTTCCTTTCCCGTTTTCGAGCAAAAAAGTAATTCAACGGGCAGCGTGATAAAGTCGAAGTGCCAAATTTACCTCCGAAAAAGAAACTTTGCTGTGCCCTTTGACCAGGCAATTATTGTCGGTGATTTGATAAGAATGACTGTTGACATAGGGTGCAATCCTATGCCTATTTAGACAGAAAACGGTCCTATGGTTCCAGCCAGCCAGGTTTAATTTTTGGGTTTCCTATGAGATGGAAGGCTCTTGACACGCATCAAGTCACCCGAAAGTTCAAAATTTCTCACACTATTCCCCCGCTTCTCACACTATTGCCCCGCTCGTGCTCTCCGCTCCTCTGATGCCATGCTTCTCGCCTGCCCAAGGACCTCCACTTCCCTTACTCGGCTTCGTCCTTTTTCTTCTGCTTCCCCTTACGCCTGGAACGCTCTTCCAGAACACTTGAGAACTACAAACTCAATCACAGCTTTTAAAACTCAGCTAAAAACTTTTCTGTTCCCTATAGCTTTTAAATATTGAGTTTGTTCTGACTCTATACTGTTAGCTTCACCCTACCCGGTGCCTGTTTACACTTCCCTGTGCCTGTTTGCATTCTCTTTCCCTCCTTATTGTTTACTGCAACTTTATTAGATTGTAAGCCTATGCGGCAGGGTCTTGCTATTTACTGTGTATAATCTGTACAGCACCATGTACATTGATGGTGCTATATAAATAAATAATAATAAATAATAATAAAATCCTATAAGTCAGATCAGTATCTGATCGGCAACTTATTACACCTGTAACAAGGGCTGTGTCCAATGGGTTGACTCCAATTTTAGTCCCACTCATTCCAATGGCTCTACTCCAGGTAGGATTAACATAACCCTAGATCCCAGGGACATCCCATGAAGCCTTGGGGGGCAATTCGGGACAGACAAAAGAAAGGACTTCTTCACACAGCGTATAGACAAACTCTGGAATTCGCTACCTCAGGATGTAGTGATGTAGTACACCAATTTGGATGGCGTTAAAGGGGGATTGGACAAGTTCCAGAAAGAGAAAGCTATCAATGGCGATTATTATTATTATTTTATTTATTTATTTATTTATTTATTTATTTATTACATTTTTATACCGCCCAATAGCCGAAGCTCTCTGGGCGGTTCACAAAAATTAAAACCACAATAAAACAACCAACAGGTTAAAAGCACAATTACAAAATACAGCATAAAAAGCACAACCAGGATAAAGCCACGCAGCAAAATTGATATAAGATTAAAATACAGAGTTAAAACAGTAAGATTTAAATTTAGGTTAAAATTAAGTGTTAAAATATTGAGAGAATAAAAAGGTCTTCAGCTGGCGACGAAAGGAGTACAGTGTAGGCGCCAGGCGGACCTCTCTGGGGAGCTCATTCCACAACCGGGGTGCCACAGCAGAGAAAGCCCTCCTCCTAGTAGCCACCTGCCTCACTTCCTTTGGCAGGGGCTCACGGAGAAGGGCTCCTGTAGATGATCTTAAGGTCAGGGCAGGTACATACGGGAGGAGGCGTTCCTTCAAATTATTATTATTATTATTATTATTATTATTATTATTATTATTATTATTATTATATTTATTTGTATCCCGACTTTTGCCCAATGCTGGGCCTCAAGGCGGCCTTACAAAGTTTAAAATATACATGGGGGGGGTGGAACAAAACCAAAAACATTTAAAATACACAACAAAATTATAAGACATTAACATAGATGGAGGGCCAGACTATTCTCCAAAGGCCTGCTTGAACAAAAAAGTTGTAGCCTGCTTCCGAAAGTCCATCAAGGAGGGATGGGCTAGTCCTACGCCTGATGCTACGTCCAGAATCAGAGGCAGTCTGCCATTGTACACCAGTTGCTGGGGAAGAGGGTGCTGTTGTACTCGTCTATCTAACCCAGTATTGTCGACACTGACTGGCAGCAGCTCTCCAGGATTTCAGGCCGGATTCTTTCCTAGGCCTACCTGGGGACGCTGGGAATTGAACCTGGGACCTTCTGTATGTAAAGCAGGTGTTCTACCCCTGAGTCATCTCCCCTCCTTTGCTTCTTCTGTGTGGGGGGCTGGTTGAAGATCTGAATGGATCTTCTTCTTGATTGGACATTCATCCGGCAATCCCAGTTCTTTTCGCTTTGCCATTTAGCAGCCTGGGAGGAAGCGTTGTTCAGCATTGTTCAGCAAAGTTTTTGCCCTCCTTCGGTCTTGCCGTTGAACACACCCCAGTTGCTGGCTTTCCAGCCCCGCACAGGCCAACGCACAATGGGGGTGAATCCATTTTCCGCTCCTCTCGTGAGACCCCCAAGCAAACGGGTGGTTCTGGCTGCGGCCGACCCAGCGGGAAACGCGTACGCAGCAGTGTGGTGTAGTGGCTAAGGTGTCGGACTGGGAATCGGGAAATCCGGGTTCTAGTCCCCACTCGGCCATGGAAACCCACTGCGTGACTTTGGGGCCAGTCCCAGACTCTCAGCCCAGCCTACCTCACAGGGTTGTGGTTGGGAGGATAACACGGAGAAGAGGATTATGTATGCCGCCTTGGGATATAAATGCAATAAATTAAATTAACATGGAAGATGTAAAGCTAATCCACAGCATCACGGTGTTCAAGCTCTCTTTCCATCGTTCCTTTCCCAGCGCAAGCAATTGCCTCTCCTGTTTTAGATGGACTCCACCGTCGCTCTTCGGAAACTGATCCTGCAACTGGAATTCCAGCACAACTGAAGTCATCGTTGCTGATGAGACACTTCCCCCCCCCCTTCCGCCTTATCCATACAACGGAAGGGATTTTCTCCATTTCGGACAGATCCTGCCTCGTGCTCTCCAGGGATGGCCTTTTTGTAACCATATCGGCCGGGCGAACGTTGACTCGAACGGTCTGACGGATGGTTCGGATTATTTCTTGTGTGCAATGCTGAAAAAAGAAATGGGTAGACCAGCTAATGACGGCTTGTGTATTAAACCACATGTTGGGGTAGACAGGCCTGAGGATTCGCTGGCTCCTTCCTCAATGCACGTGATCCTGTTTTATATTTATTGTAGACAGCCTCATGGAAAAATAAAGACCAGGGGTTTTTTTCTGTCTATAGTGGCTGTGGTTAATTTGCGGTAGCTTTTCTGGTGGGGGTGGGGGAATGTCAGCAATAGAGTGTAGTTCTCTGATGCATTGGAATCCACAGAAGCTTACCACACCCCTGGTCCTGCTACAGTTGAATATTTGCGCCGTGTTAGAGCAAATTATGGGGCAGTCCAAAATGCAAGGCAACAAAGCAGACAAAGGGTCCAGTCCGGGATCCATCAAAGGCAGGAGTAGCCCTGATACAAGCAAAGTGCAAAGCACAGTTGAGCAGTAAATGACCATACACAGATGACAAGCAGAGTTGAAATGGGAATCCAAGGGTCAATAGCACAGAAAGTCAATCATAAGGCAAAGTCCAGAAAGCAAAAAAGACACAGGAGCTGATGAAGGATGTTGTTCCAGCACTGGCTCAGCTGTAACTGAAGGCTTATATAGCCAGAGCTTTCTGAGCCCCACCCAGGGCTCAGCTGCAGAGTGTTACAGGCCCTCTGGCAAAAGTTCTACTTAGTTCGAGGGGCTTGCTCCTAACTCTTCAATCTGCAATTCTTCCTCTGGTCTTGACATGGTTAATCACTGAAATGTGGAACTGGGAGTGACAACCGCTGAATGCAGGGAGCTTTGGTAGTATCTAATGTTAGTCTTATGTAGAGTAGACCTCTTGAAATGAAAGGAGCAAATAAGTCTTGCCTAACTTAAGTCTCACTCGTTTCAATAGGTCTACTCTATTTAGGACTAATATTGGATACCACCCCTTGCAACAACAGCATATGCCCAGCTTCTGCTTAAATACCTCCAGGGATGGAGAGCCCACCTGGGGGAAAGGCAGCGCTTTCCACTGCCAAACTGCTCTTCCGGTTTCTCCCAATGTTTCAGCGAAATCTGCCATTTCCCTTGCAATTTGCACCTGTTGGTTCACGCTGCTGGACTTGACCCTTCCTTTGGGGAACAACTTGCCATGGAATTGAAAGGCAAATAAGCCGAATAAAAGGAGGAACTTTGAGCCTGTGCGCAGACAAGGTCCTGCCCAGAAGATTTAATTCAGTGCATGCTCCCTGCCCTTGAAAGGATACCCAAATTATCTACCCCACATTTCTACGATGGTCCGTGTGTGTGTGTGTGTGTGTTAAGCAAAGGAGAACCCACTACCCCCTAGGCGTTGCAGCTCCAATTCAAATACTTTCCTGTTTATCCAGCTAATGAGGACTAACAGATCCTTATGATAAATGCATATTGGTAATGTTTCCTGGAACAGGCCTGCCAAGAAGGAAACTCCCTTAAAACACAGCAGCAATGGGAAAGGATTAAAAGAACATTTATTTACAATGCTAGGCTCAAACACAAAAATAAAATAGGATTAAACAGAGAGTGCTCCCCTCCCCCCTTCCACTCACCATACCCAGCTCATGGATGGCAGCGTTCACGCTGAATGTGTCTCGAAGGGCGCGATGTTTAGCAAAAGCAAATCAGCGAAACGAGGCTCCGCGGCCCATTATTTTGCTGGGGAGGGGGCTAGCGGGCGCATTTGGCACGTTGACAGTGTTGTGGGCACTCTCCCAAAATGGCTGCCGTGAGAGTGGGGAGATTGCCCATTCATGAAATGGATGTCGTGGTGGACACAGAGGGTCACAAGACACTCATTTCCCAGAAGGCAAATAGTGAGTCTGAAAGAAAAAAATAATTTGCCCAAGGACAACCCACAGATGGAGGACTGAGCTACGAAGCACCATACCGCTCTCTTGATCCCAAATTAAAGATGGCGCTGGAGGGCAGGCACTTTGCTTTGCTGCATTCTAACGTCCCGGTTAATTTTCGTTTTTAACTGCAAAAAATCTTAAGAAATAATGCAATGAATAAACAAACAACCCTGGCTCTGGGTTTTTGCAGGCCCTTGGCCAAGACATCTTCAGTGGGCTCTTTCCCTCCCTGAGTAGGGTGACCCTATGGAAAGGAGGACTGGGCTCCTGGATCGTTAACAGCTGTACAGGAAAGGGAATTTCAGCAGGTGTCATTTGTATGCGTACAGCACCTGGTGAAATTCCCTCTTCATCACAACAGTTAAAGCTGCAGGAGCTATGTTAGAGTGACCAGATACAAAAAAAGGGCAAGGCTCCTGCAACTTTAGTTGTGATGAAGAGGGAATTTTGCCAGGTGCTGCATGCATAAGAATGACGCCTGCTGAAATTCCCTTTTCTTTGCAACTGTTAAAGATACAGGAGCCCAGTCCTCCTTTCCATATGGCCACCCTACTCCTGATAGATCTGCCCTCCACAGGGCTGGTGCCAGACTATTTTGTACCCTAGGCAAGGTGAGCTATTTGCACCCCTTCCCCAAAAAAATGCCAACTTCGATTCAGCTGTTCAAGAAGAGGTTCTGAACTATTATACTTTCCTTTTATTATGTCTTTTCTTAAAACAGCTAATTTGTATAAAACTGTGACCCTTAAAAGCAGTTCTGTGCCGCTCTGAGGTCTGCGCCCTAGGCGGCTGCCTAGTTGGCCTAATGGTAGCGCCAGCCCTGGCCTTCCATGAATTTGTCCTCAGTGCCTTTTTGGGCTGGGCTTAATACAGGGTGCAGTCATTTGCTATGCAAGCATCACTTTAGGGCCAATTCATTCATTCATTCTTTTGTTTGTTTACTTACAACATTTCTATACTGCTCAATAAATGAACTCTCTGGGTGGTTCACAGAACAAGTGAAATCCTAAAAAGTGAGGCCCTTAAAACATGGCAGGACATTTTGAAAAGCCACGGAATGAAACGAAAGCACAACCAAAAGGATTTGGATGCTCTCGTTTTTTGTTTTGTACATGGAGCAGTTCCGGCGACCCCTCTGCGTGTTGAGAGGTAAATCTTCAAATAAGGAGGTGACCCACAGCACAGTGGGAGAATGCAGAAGGTGGGACCCAAAGCATCCCTACTACAGTAGCAGAGGGCTCGGAAGATGTAACACAAGCGATTTTTTTAATTTATGCTTTATTACATTTATATCTCGCCTTTTCCCCTCTTGCAAGAAAATCTGAAGCTGCTTATACGGTCTGCCACCCCTTTTTCCTCTCTTTCAGCCACCCCTTTCTCTCTCTTTCAGCCACCCTTTCTCTCTCTTTCAGCCACCCCTTTCTCTCTCTTTCAGCCACCCTTTCTCTCTCTTTCAGCCACCCCTTTCTCTCTCTTTCAGCCACCCCTTTCTCTTTCTTTCAGCCACCCCTTTTCTCTCTCAGCCACCCTTTCTCTCTCTTTCAGCCACCCCTTTTCTCTCTCAGCCACCCTTTCTCTCTCTTTCAGCCACCCCTTTTCTCTCTCAGCCACCCTTTCTCTCTCTTTCAGCCACCCCTTTTCTCTCTCAGCCACCCTTTCTCTCTCTTTCAGCCACCCCTTTCTCTCTCTTTCAGCCACCCCTTTCTCTCTCTTTCTGCCACCCCTTTTCTCTCTCTTTCAGCCACCCCTTTCTCTCTCTTTCAGCCACCCCTTTTCTCTCTCAGCCACCCCTTTCTCTCTCTTTCAGCCACCCCTTTCTCTCTCTTTCAGCCACCCCTTTTCTCTCTCAGCCACCCTTTCTCTCTCTTTCAGCCACCCCTCTCTCTCTTTCAGCCACCCCTTTCTCTCTATTTCTGCCACCCCTTTTCTCTCTTTCAGCCACCCCTTTTCTCTCTATTTCTGCCACCCCTTTTCTCTCTCTGTCAGCCACCCCTTTCTCTCTCTTTCAGCCACCCTTTCTCTCTCTTTCAGCCACCCCTTTCTCTCTCTTTCAGCCACCCTTTCTCTCTCTTTCAGCCACCCCTTTCTCTCTCTTTCAGCCACCCCTTTCTCTCTTTCAACCACCCTTTCTCTCTCTTTCTGCCACCGCTTTCTGCTTATACAGTCGCCCTCCCCTCCCTTTTATCCTCACCACTACAACCCAGCGAGGTTGGTTAGGCTGAAAGTCAGTGTCTGGCCCAAAGTCACCCAGTGAGCTTCATGGCCGCATGACGACTAGAATCCAGATCCCCCAAGTCCCAATCCAACGCTCTAACCACTACACCACACTGCTTCTCAGGGATGTTGGTTTTCTAAGTATTTATCAGCGACGTGAAATCATCCAAAGGTTTTGGAACACTGCGCTGACAAGTAATTACAGGTGAATGCGCTTCCTTTGTGCCACAGGTAGTTTTTCTTTAACGCTACTCGCAAAAACATCTACAAAAACAAATAGGGAAAGTGGAACAATTTCCTACCAGGAGCCAAAATGAGAATAGAAAAAATAAAACACTACCCTAGAACGATATACTATCTTTGGAAGAATGGTGTTGGAAGGTACGGGATGTTATGTTTATCTGTAAAGAAACCCTGTCATTAAGGCAAGATGAAGCCACGATAGCACTGTGATTAATTTTTCTGAATGACTGGGGGGGGAAACATGTATGGAGTGCTTTTATGGAAAACATTCTTGAGAAAATGCAGATACCATCAACGTATGGAGTCATATATTTGTGTATAGGTACAGAAGGATCATTTACAGGATTATCTCATTTCCGTTGTACCGTGATGGTGTTGTATGTTTTAAAACCGCAAACCCCCCCCAAAAAAAGTATATCACAAAGTTTTAAAATGCAAAATCTATTTGAGATCTTAGAGGGTTGCAGGTAAATTTGAGATTCAGCCAATTGGAAGAGGGAAGGAAACAGAACAGACAGATGTGCCGAGTTCTGAATCTCAGGGCTGTTGAACCTCTTTTAGTCCGAGGCTGACTTCATTTTCAGAGTCCACATTCCAGTGGTGGGTAGTTCCGAAGATGAAGGGTGTGGCCCAAAACACCAAAAGGACTAGCAGTTTTTAGATTTTCATACATACGCGCACACACTTGCATGCACACACGCCAGTCTCCCAAAAAATGATTTAAGAAGATATTTTACCAAGAAAAGAACTGGCACCTACAGCAATAAAGTATGCCAAAATGGCCAAATCTATTATTATTATTATTATTATTATTATTATTATTATTATTATTGTAGTAGTAGTAGTAGTAGTAGTATACTGCCCAATATCCAAACTCTCTGGGCAGTTTACATATGATTAAAACGCTTAAAAACAATATAGAAATATTAAAAACCACAAAAACATAAAATATACACATACTTTTAAAACTACTATAACAACTTTTTAAAAAACCTAAAGCCTAAAAAACAGACCCAGGCTCATCACATATTGCTAAATGCCCGGGAGAAGAGAAAAGTCTTGACCTGGCGCTGAAATGATAATGTTGTCCCCAGGTGGGCCTCATCAGGGAGATCATTCCACAGTTGGGGGGCCACCACAGAGAAGGCCCTCTCTCTTGTTGCCATCCTCTGAGCTTCACTTGGAGTAGGCACCAGGAGGAGGGCCTTAGATGTTGAACGTAGCGTTCGGGTAGGTTCATGTCAGGAAAGGCGTTCTGTCAGGTATCGTGGTCCCAGTCTAGCTCGTTTGCAAACTACATTTTACCCTTTTAGGGCTCTGGTTAAAGCTACCTCTGACCTTTTCAGTGCTTCATAGCGCTCTAGGTCAGTGGTTCCCAATTGGGGGTCGGCAGACCCCAGGGGGTCCGCGTAACCCACCCAGGGGGTCCGTGTCACCATTCACCTATTCACCATTCATTTCTGGAGTCCGCTGACAACAAATTCCTACCAGAAGTAAAATATAACATCACTGAGCACCTGTGTGATTTAGCGACTAGCTTCAGAGATTACTTCCCTGCACCTAATCCTGAAAACTCATGGAGAAGGAATCCTTTTGAACGTGGTGATGTACAACTAACAACCCTATCTGCGGAAGAGCAAGATGCACTTGTTGCCGTGACTTGTGATGGTTCACTGAAATCATTTTTCAAAGAATATAGACTGGACCAATTCTGGGCGAAGGTTTTTCCTGATTATAAGAAGTTAGGTGAAAAAGCTTTGAAACACCTAGTTCCCTTTTGTTCCACATATCTTTGTGAACAAACATTTTCGACATTTTGTTATATGAAGAACAAGCATAGAAATCGGCTCGATGTTGATCCAGATTTGAGATTAAAAGTAGGAAAAATTGAACCGGATGTGGAAGGGATTGTTCGGGACAAAAAGAGGCATGATTTCTCCCATCACATTTAGGTTTAGTAGCTGCTAGACAAGTCATAATTTGTTCAGTTGTAAACTAGACGTTAGTAAAATTAAATTCGTCTTTATATTCCTAACTAAATCATTGTCAGTTTTGCGTGGTAATATCACAAGTGTCACAAATTTTATGCTCTGTTTTTTAGTATACCTAATAATCCTTTGCTTATTAGGGTCTACCCCTTATTTTCTCCAAAAAATTGCTTTGCACAGGTAACTACCATAGAGATAACAAAAAATTTCAAACGTTAGGGGGTCCATGGCTTGGCATTTGAAAAACAAGGGGTCTGCAGTACTTAGCTAATTGGGAACCGCTGCTCTAGTTGCAATATTTTTGTTTGTTTAATTTCCCCCTTACCTTTTTTGGAGGGGGGCAGGGGGGGCACAGGTGTTGCATGTGGTATGTGGGCGGCATGTTGCTCACCCCTGAAGTGGGCCATATCAGGAGTGGGGCAGGAGTTCTACTAAGTGCCTCCTTCTAGCTTCAGTCAGACGCCTCCTTGCTCCCTTCCAGGAGACAGCTCCACATTCGAAATGAGACATCGAGGGGAGAAAAACGTTCATTTCGAGACAGCCGTTATCACACACATAAACACACACACACACACACACACCCAGAGACAAGAACCGGGGAAAGACGTTGATGTAATTACTTGAGCGAGCATAAAAACCTTGAGTCTTTCTGTCCGCCAAACATCAGGCAGCTAATTACACCGGCATTGTGCCACTCTGAGTCAATATTGTCAGCTATTCTTAGCCCTAATCCTCAAACATCGAGTTTTGATGGGTCGCGCGAGAGAGATCCCCTTCAGCGCCTCCTGGCAACTCACGTCAGTCAGCTCGCCGCAAAGAACGCACACGCTACGTAGGCCCTGCCGGTGTTGTGGGATGAGGCATCCGGATGAACAGATTTTAATCCCTGTACGCCTTAAGAAAACAACCTTGGCTCAGCCTGCTGGTCTCGGGAGGCCCGGATGGGACCCTGCATGTTGGGGGAACAAAGGCCCATGAGCTCATCCCTGATGCGCCTGACATGAAACCCTTAAGACATGTCAGGGTGCCGGCAGCAACGCGATCTTCACATTAGGAAAAAGGCGGCTAAAACACAGAGAGAATGCAGCTCATACACAGAGAGAGAGAGAGAGAGAGAACAGATGAGCTGACATGAATCCAGAGTGTTAGACTCTGGCCTAATCTACACCAGCCGTTTATTCCGGAATAATATCGAGGTCGTCCCTACCGCGCCACATGATCTAGGGACGACCCCTCAGTTGTTCAGGAATCTTGCAGACTGCTTTTGCCACGTTTTTTTCGGCTCTGTTGCTACGATCCTGAAGTCTGTGGCTGGTGCGCCTCCCCTTCCCAAAGCTGTTGCTGCTCGGAGCGAGCTCCTGGCTCTGCGAACAGCCAACCCTAGGGTGACCAACTGTCAGGATTTCCCCGGATTTGTCCTGGTTTTTGTTCTTTCCATGGTGTCAGGGGGGATTTTCTATAATTTTCAATAATGTCCTGGAATGACACACCTTCCCCTTTAAGGCTGCCATTAGCATAGCAGGAGGGAATGACATGCTTTCTTGAGGCACATCAGTCCCCCACCCCGAGCTCCAATTGAGGTCTTAAAGGGGAAAGTGGGTCATTCGTGGACATTCTAGAAAAGGCCCCAATTGGAGTGGATGGTGGTGGTGCAGAATGAAATCCTTTCCCCTCCTCCACTCCAATCGGGTTCTTTAAGGTGGCGGGGGAATAACGTACTTTCTGCAGGACTCAGAAAGCTGCTTCCCCCCCACACACACTAGGTGTCCTCTTTTTTGGTTTCCCAAATATGGTCACCCTAGCCAACCCACTGTCAGGAGCATGTCCAGCGGTTTCGGACATCCGCGGTTTTGGGCGGCCGCCATGTTCAGCACATATTTTGATTGGTTATTGGTGTGTTTTGGCCCCAACCGTGTGTATATATATGTAACACAAACATATCAAATGCGCAAGAGCGCATCTTCGACACAGTTCCTATCCCCCACTGCATTTCTGTGTATTTGCGCTGGTGCGCATCTCGGAGGAGGTAATAATAATAATAAAAGATTCTGCTGCCCATACCCATCTGTCCAGTCCCATCCACTTCTCCCGATATACCTTCAGAAGTGCCATCACAGAAGTGCTTCTCCCGATATACCTTCAGAAGTGCCTCAATAAATTGTTGGAAATGTAAAAAAAGAAGAAGGAACTTTTTATCATCTTTGGTGGACTTGTAAAAAAGCCAAGATATTTTGGACTCAAATACATTCCTTAATTCAAAAAATATTAAAGACAAGCCGGAAGCTTTCTTATTTGGACTAATGGACAAACAACTAAAAGAGAAGGGGGGAACTTTATTTTTGTATATGACAGCGGCAGCAAGATTGTTATACGCACAAAACTGGAAGAGTGAAGCCGTACCAACAATGGATGAATGGATGTTGAAGATGTTGGAACTCGCAGAGATGGCAAAACTCACAGTGATAATGAGAGAAAGGTAACAGCTATGTTTATGCTGGAATGGAAACCTTTGATAGAACATCTGAAAGACATAGAGAAAAATGATGTATTTGTGGATTTTAGTATTAAGATGGGGAAAGAGAGGGAAAGAGGAGGGATTAGAGAGAAATGAAGTATGAATCAGTGAATCCAATATATGAGACTCAGATAAGTCATAAGAAAGAACTGAATTTGTTTGACATCTAAATGGTAATTAAGAAATTAGCATTTCTGGCATGAAGAGGGCCAAAAAATGGACTTTAACCTTACCCTTAAATGTTTTTATTGTAAGTGTAGTTGTTTTATGCATACCTTTGTTCATATGTATTATATGTGATGTCTGTGTTGGTGATGTTTAAAATGAAACTAGCTGTACTCGGTGTAACATACGCCGTTGTGTAGCATATCTTAAAGTTTATTAATTAAATATCATCGCATTTTATTTATTTATTCATTCGCATCAGGCGAGCGGCCGCCCACCCGGCCACCAAGGGCCCCGGCCGTGTCTCGCTCATGCTCCGGACCGTGGTGCTGCCCCCTTTGTGGGGCAAAGAGGCAAAAAGGGGGGTAGGATTACCTTGGAAAGCCTGGAGGAGTCAGGCGAGGGGCATAGCAACCTGTATCAGCTGACGTTACACGTTGTTACTGTTGCTTAGCAACCTGTATCAGCTGAAGCCATTCTAGAATTCCTGAAGGCAAAGTGGGCGTGGCAAAACGGTAACATACCTAAGCGTTTTATACATATAGATTAGTGCCATCACAGGGTGCACGTCCTCTCACAACAGCTCTCCTGTGTGCCCTGTGAGGGACAATCTCGGAAGCTGGAAACCCCACGATCATCCCTCCCCCATCTCGAAAGGGCTCTAGGTGTAGATGACCCTCCATTTTGCTCTCACGTTTACAGGGAGATGGTTGGCCCTGTCTTCTGCTGCAAATCTATTATTATTATTATTATTATTATTATTATTATTATTATTATTATTATTTGCCTTTCTATAATGCCCCATAGCCAAAGCTCTCTGGATGGTGTACGAACATTTTAAAAAAATTAAAATACAGTACACAAAGTTTAAAAAACATTTCCATAAAACACACAAACCAACAGCACGCGCTGAGACAACATATATCTAAAAGCAACTTTGAGCTGACAACCATAAGAGAGATCCAGAACCGATTAAAAACTCGTCATATGCTGCCCAATAACTGAGAAAAGAGGTAGATCTTAACCTGACATCAAAAAGATAACAATGTTGGCACCAGGCGAGCCTCATCCTGAAGATCATTCCATAATTGAGGGGCCACCACTGAGAAGGTCCTCTCCTTCCTTGGAGGATGCACCTGGAAAAGGACTATAGATGGGGCTTCCTTGTATCTCATAGATTCATGATGAGCCATCCTATGCGCATGCATAGGAGACTGACTTTGGTGGATCTTTGGAAGAAGATGACTGGCAGTATATTTGGACTTCATTTGCATCTTTATCAATCCACACTAATGTAAAGGAAGTAAAATACAAAGTTCTCAGTAGATGGTACATTACTCCTGCAAGGCTTCACCAAACACATCCAAGTCGTAGTCAATAAGGTTGGAAGGGGTGCAGTCACATTGGGACAGGATCTACACTACTGCTTTATAATGGTTTATAATGGTATTGACAATTGTTCATACCCAGGACACATTCCATATACCATTTTCAAAGTGCTATATCCTCATTGGTGTACTGCCATCTTCGATAAGAATGCAGGGCA
Organism: Elgaria multicarinata webbii; assembly: GCF_023053635.1. NCBI lineage: Eukaryota > Metazoa > Chordata > Lepidosauria > Squamata > Anguidae > Elgaria > Elgaria multicarinata. Next base: position 10,974,195 of record NC_086188.1, read on the forward strand.
TGGTTAGGCACCTACCAAGGGTCTACACTTCAGCAGGGAGGCCCTGGCAACAGCCTCCTGGAGTTGCTCTTCTCTTCACCTGCTTGTTCACCTGCCTCTCGCTCTGTTCCAGACAACAGTGGTGGTGGTAAAGAAAAGTAGGAGATGCTACTGCCTGCTTGCTCATTGGCTCTCTACCTGTCAAGCATGCAAGCAGTAGCAATAAGGACATAAGAACATAAGAAGAGTTCTGCTGGATCAGATCAAGTGTCCATGTAGTGCAACACTCTGTTCACACAGTGGACAACCAGCTGTCAACCAGGGACCCACAAAGCAGGACATGGTGCATCAGTACCCTCCCAGTCATGTTCCCCAGCAACTGGTGCACACAGGCTTACTGCCTGGGATACTGGAGGCAGCACATAAGCATTGGGGCTAGTAGCCATTGCTGGCCTTCTCCATTGAGGATGAGGAACAAGAGGAGTTAAAAGGTTGTCACACAGAGGAAGGCCAGGATCTCTTCTCCATCCTCCCAGAGTGCAGGACACAGAATAATGGGCTCAAGTTAAAGGAAGCCAGATTCCGGCTGGACATCAGGAAAAACTTCCTGACTGTTAGAGCAGTATGGCAATGGAACCAGTTACCTAGGGAGGTTGTGGGCTCTCCCACACTCGAGGCATTCAAGAGGCAGCTGGACAACCACCTGTCAGGGATGCTTTGAGCAGGGGGTTGGACTCGAAGGCCTTATAGGCCCCTTCCAACTCTAGTATTCTATGATTCTATGGAGTTGGTAACAATGGCATTGAAAAGGTAGGTTCATGGAAGAAGGGGGACCTTTGAGGATGTCTTTCCCAGGGACTATCCAAGACTGGGAACCGGCACTGCCCTGTCCTGCTTTGAGCTTCTCAGAGGGATCTGGTTGGACACTGTCAAAAACTGAGTGCTGGATTGACAGGCCTTCGGTCTGATCCTGCACTGTTCTTCTTAGGCTACTTACTGCAAATTTCAAAACAAAAGCATTACACATCCAGGCTTAAGAGGCTGGATTCCTGCCCTGGTCTCGGGCAAAACATTTTAGGAATTAGCCTGAACCACAATTGCTCACCAAGGTCTCCCTGGCCCGCCCTCCTTCCTTGTCAATCACAATCCCCGCTGCGGTTTTCTGTGATTAATTTTTCGATGAGTGCCCTGAAAGTCCCGCAGGGGCTGCCAGCCTTGCTTCCGATGGGCAAGATCCAGCGCATTCCAGCATCGGTTGGTCTCAACGTGGAAAAAATAAACCTCATTCTCGAGAGGCTGCTGGGACGACAGCGAAAGGAGGCACGTTTCCAGACCGTGATTGCATCAGTCAAAAAGTGAAGAGCGTGATGAGAAAAATTAGATCTTCCCTCCGGGAGGAGCGAAAGTGGAGACTGGTCTTGTTCGAACAGGGCTTTGTTCGCTGGAGAGATACAGGGAGATTGCTACTTGCCAGAGCCGTCTTCCTGGAGGAAAAATCTGTTGCAAGCAAAGGTCTCTCAGCCATTCCTTGTAGGTGAGTCTAGGTAACCCAAGATGCAAACATCTGTGACAACGGCTGAAGGTGTTTATTCCCACCCAGCCCCAACTGCCAGCCAAGCAGAGGCAACGGCTGCGGGAAGTTCTTGGGTACCGCTTTACATCTCAGGAGCAAGGGGCTTCACAAACAAGCTTGGAGCAGGGTTGGGGGAACTGCAGCCTGCAAAGATGGGATGGGGGAGGGAGAGAGAGAGAGAAGGAAAAGATTGGAGGAGAGAGGGTGGCCCAGATAAAGGAAGGATGAAGAGAGAGAGATTATTATTATTATTATTATTATTATTTATTTATTTATATAGCGCCATCAATGTACATGGTGCTGTACAGAGTAAAACAATAAAATAGCAAGACCCTGCCGCATAGGCTTACATTCTAATAAAATCATAATAAAAGAATAAGGAGGGGAAGAGAATGCACCAAACAGGCACAGGGTAGAGTAAAACTAACAGTATAAAAGTCAGAACAAAATCAAGAGAGAGAGAGAGAGATGCAATGGCAGAGAGGAAGGAAGATGGAGAGGAAGGGAGGAAGAGAGAGAGAGAACAAAAAGATTGGAGGAGAGAGGGTGGCCCAGATAAAGGAAGGATGGAGACAGAGAAAGAGAGAGAGAGAGAGAGAGAGGGAGGGAGAGAGAGAGAGAGAGGGAGAGAAAGATAGGGGGACACAAAACAAAGAGAGAAAGGGAGAGACATGGTGTGGTGCAAAGAGAGAGAGAGAGAGAGAGAGAGAGAGAGAGAGAGAGAGAGAGAGAGAGAGAGAGAGAGAGAGATTGGGTAGCACAGGGAACAAGAGAATGGTATATTCTTGCAAAGTTGAAAATGGAGCACAGGCTTGGATGACAATCGTTAAATTAATTTATTTATAGTATTTTTAATCCCACTCCTCAGCCAAAAAAGGCTCCCGAAGCGGCTTAAATCAATTAGCAAAGAACTCAGTCCCTGCCTCCAGGCTTACATTCTGAAAAAGATACAACACACAAGGAAAAGGTGGTGCAGAGGGAAAAGGGATTAAAAAAAAATGTTATAGATTGTCAGCAGGGCTACTAGGGGCAGTCCATCACCGGAGCAGGCCCTGGTATTCCCTTTGCCTTCTTTGGTCTCCCTCACTCCTTCTCCTTATCCACAGGGTTGATGATGTCAGTTTGCCTTGTGGGTAAAGTCAGCCGTGTATCTTGAGCCGCTGGGTTGGAATGAATCTCCAATTCGGGATATTGAGGCTTCAACCCTATACATACTTATCTAAGTAACTCAATGGGAATTATACTGAGCAGACATATGCATGATTGTGCTGCCAGTTTCTTTAAGCGATGCTCTTTTGAAGGGAAATCAGGCTTTGCCAACAGGAGTGAAGCTGTCCAACCCCTAAGCTTGCAATCAACTCTTCCGAATGCCGCCTCGTTATGTTTTTGTAACGAGGAGAGAACGGAAACCTATCCTGCCCCCGGCCCCCCTCCATACTAAGGCAAGCTATGTAACCACAGCTGAAAATGTCAGGAAACCCAGGCTTTTTCCTTAGAGGAATTCATAATAATCCTACCGTACAGTTGGCAGGAGAAATGTCTAAATCATCCGGAAGGCATTGCTCTTCAACGCAGCGGTTTGGAAATCCCGCCAAATTTTATCCTTTCTATCACTGTTGCGTTTTTCAGGGACCAGATTAATGATGCCATTAATGCAAGAAGGTGGAATTATTCAGCATAGACGCAGGAAACAATTTAAAGGGAAAACAAAGCTTTGGAATCCAGAAAGACAGCCCTTCTAGGGAACCGGCCTCCATATCTCATTTTCACAGCACCGAATTTACACCCGTTTTGGTTTTCCCCACGGTGTTTTCTCCGGCTGCGCTTATTCGTCGTGGAAAAAAACACACCCCACAGTATTTCCTTCCTGCATGGGGCTACAAATCCCCCAACCAACTGCTGTTCCTTTTTGAAAGCCTTCTGAGGGAATCTACACGTCGTTGTGAGGGCGCTTACATGCGCCCCCAGTGCGCCCCCACAACAACTGTGTAGACCGAGAAAGAAGAGACGGAGGAAGAGGAGGAGGAGGAGGCAGCTGGGGAACCGGCCGCGTCCTTGCCGCCGCCGCCGCGCCGGCCTCCTGCTGCCGGGGTAAGAGCCACCCGGGTCGGAGAGCTCAGCTTCCGCTTCCGCTGAGCTCTCCGACCTGGGTGGCTCTTAGCCCGGCAGCAGGAGGCGGCGGCAAGGACGCGGCCGGTTCCCTAGCCGCCGCCTCCTCCGCCTCTTCCTCTGTCTCTTCTTTCTCAGTCTACACAGTAGTTGTGGGGGCGCACTGGGGGCGCATGAAAGCGCCTCACAAGGACGTGTAGATTTCCTGGATTCACTGGAAGGATTCAAAATAAGGATTTGCATTTGAAGACACGGCTTGGCCTTTCCCAGGGCAGGCTGTTTACAGAATCACTTTGGGTTCAGACATGACCATCCCCTGTTTCACTCAGACCCAGCGTCAAGATAGGCATGGTTGGGCACCTGTCGGGGGCCCACACATCAACAGGGGCCCACTGACAAAAATAAATAACTCCGGAGAAGTTCCTCCTCTTCACCACCACAACCTGCTTGTTCAGCTGCCTCTCACTCTGACCCAGACAATGGTGGTGGTGAGAAGAAGGAGTAGAAGATGCCACAGCCTACTTACTCACTGGCTTTCTGCCTCTCCACCAAGTGCAAGCGGTAGCAATGATGAGGAAGAGGAAGAGGAAGAGGAGCAGCTGGTGACCATGGTAGCAAGAAGGTAACCTCACTCAGGGAGGGGCTCACCGAGGGTGCCCTTAAGAACATAAGAGGAGCCATGATGGATGAGACCAAGGGTCCGTCTAGTCCAGCATTTGGTTCACACAGCGGCCAACCAACACGGAACCCACAAGCAGGACTTGAGTGCAACATCACCCTCCCACCCATGTTCCCCAGCAACTGGTGTACACAGACTTCCTGCCTCAGCTACTGGAGGTAGCACAGAGCTCTCAGGACTAGTAGTCATTGATAGCCTTCCCCTTCATTTGCTTGTTCATTTTTGTAAACCACCCAGAGAGTTTCGGCTATGGGGTGGTATATAAATGCAATAAATAAATATAAACTAAAATAAATAAATTTCATTTATATCCCACCGACAAGCCTGTGAGGACCCTAAGGGCCCTCAAACATCTGGACCCTGCACTGCCTGACAGGCACATGATATCAACTCAAGGCAATTTAGTAGGGCTGTGCACACACACACACGCCAAAACGCTTCGGATCCCGATCCGGACCTTCCGGATCAGGCCCAAACTGGTTCAGGTCAATCCGGACACAAACCCCCGACCTGCTCCAGAACTGGTGGGAGAGTGGGCGTCCAAATGGCAGATGCGGGTCAATGTAAGGTGATGCACGTTGGGGGAAAAAAAAAAACCCAACTTCAAGTATAACCTAATGGGATCTGAGCTGGTGGTGACCGAACAAGAAAGAGATCTTGGGATTGTGGTGGACAGCTCGATGAAGATGTCCTCCCAGTGTGCGGCCGCTGTCAAGAAGGCAAAGTCCATGTCAGGCATTATAAGAAAAGGAATTGAGAATGAAACGGCCAGTATCGTAGTGCCCTTATACAAATCGATGGTGCGACCACACTTAGAATACTGTGTACAGTTCTGGTCACCACTCCTAAAAAAGGATATTATAGAGCTGGAAAAAGTGCAGAAAAGGGCAACTAAAATGATAAAGGGGCTGGAGCATCTCCCCTATGAGGGAAGGTTACATCAACTGGGATTGTTTAGCTTGGAGAAAAGGAGGCTAAGGGGAGACATGATAGAGGTGTACAAAATTATGCATGGTATGGAGAATGTGGATAGGGAGACATTTTTCTCCCTCTCTCAAAATACTAGAACCCGGGGTCATCCCATGAAGCTGATTGGTGGGAGATCCAGGTCAAATAAAATGAAGGATGCTTCACACAGTGCATAGTTAAGTTATGGAACTCACTACCACAGGATGTTGTGATGGCCACCAATCTGGGTGTCTTCAAAAGGAGGTTGTATAAATTCCTGGAGGCAAAGGCTATCAGTGGCTACTAGCCCTGATGGTTGTGTGCTATCTCCAGTATTCGAGGCAATAAGCCTGTGTGCACCAGTTGCTGGGGAACATGGGTGGGAGGGTGCTGTTGCACCATGTCCTGCTTGTTCATTCCTGGCCGATGGCTGGTTGGCCACTGTGTGAATAGAGTTCTGGACAATATGGACCCTTGTTCTGATCCAGCAGGGCTCTTCCTATGTTCTTATGTACCTCAGGGAAAGGTCCCACCAGATACAATAGGAGTGAATATAAGCGGTGACTCTTCTCCTTGGATACCACATTGGCTTAGCCTGAAAGAAGTGGATGCTACAGTCTCTTCAGAACTACTCAAGGCCTGGGCCTTCCTTGGAATGGTGGTTGTGTGGAAGCCCACAAATAGTTCTCCCGCTCGCTTGTCATCGTGTTTCATTTCCCCTCCACCTTTGACTAATGGCCTATTTCCTCTGACCTCCTCCTCGAACCATCCGCGGCTCACTTGCTCCGTCTTGGCCTCACGTCGGCTCACTCGCTGCCTCAGCGGCCTGTCCTGTTCCCATGGCAAGAAGGCCGTGTCCCTCATCGAAACAACCCCCCCCTCACACACCCACACCCAGGCCAGACTATCTGTCATTCTCCTCTGTGCCTCTTTCAAATGGCCACTTCTCACACTTAATGTGTAGCCTTGAGGGGGTGACCGCGGCTCACGTCCTGGCCGGTCTCCTCCATGTCTCGTCCACGTCCGAGCGCAGGCTAAGACTTCTTTCTGCGATAAAGAAATTGCCTCCATGGCTGAGCCTGTGAAAACATTTGACGGCATCTCACCATCCTGATAACAAGGCCTCCCTTTTTTTATTGCCAGCCGAGGACAGGTTGCCTTGGGAAAACAACAAAACCGACCTAAAAGCGCTGACAATATTAGGGCTGATGAATTTCAAAACAGTAATAAATCCTTTCAAGGACAAGCGTACCACATATATTTATGATTTAATTAAAAATGATTTTTAAGGCCGCGATTAAAGACAGAGCCCTCTCAATGTGGTATGTGAGATTAAAGAAAGAAGAATAAAAAAACGATGCAAAAACAAACAGGAAAGCAATAAACATTCAATGATTTTCAATACTTTATCAATACTATCACAACACTATAAAAATGGATAACATAGGGTGACCCTATGAAAAGGAGGACAGGGCTCCTGTATCTTCAACAGTTGCATAGAAAAGGGAATTTCAGCAGGTGTCCTTTGTGTATATGGAGAACCTGGTGGAATTCCCTCTTCATCACAACAGTTAAAGGTGCAGGAGCTATACTAGAGTGACCAGATTTAAGAGAGGGCAGGGCACCTGCAGCTTTAACTGCTGTGATGAAGAGGGAATTTCACCAGGTTCTCCATATATACAAATGACACCTATTGAAATTCCCTTTTCAATACAACTGTTGAAGATACAGGAGCCCTGTCCTCCTTTTCATATGGTCACCCTAGATAACAGCAATAAAACCTTCGGCCCACAGATTATGGAAAGGCTAGTGGAGAACAGGTGAATTTTCAGACCTGCCAAGAAGGGGGGGGGGGGCGCGCGCTGATGAATCCCTAATGGAAGATGATTCCATCGGTACGGGGCCACCATCGAAAAGGCCCTCTCCCTTGTACTCACCAGCCTAGTTGCCTTTGGTGGTGGACAAGTCACGGTGCCACTAAACGCGTCTCTAACAGTGACTGTCTCAAAAGAAGAGCCTATCCAGAAGATCTTAAAGTCTGGGCAAGCTTGTACAGGAGACGATGGTGTTTCAGGAAGCCTGGTCCCAAGCCATAGAGGATTCTATAAGTTATAACCAGTACTCTGAATTCTGCTTGGAAACAGACCACTAGGTAAGGAAGCCACTGTAACAATTCAATGGTAACAATGAGAAGAAACAGCATGAAGAGGGACAGCAGCTGGTGACAACAGCCGTGAGAAGTGAGGCTCTCTGAAGAGGGCCCCCATTGAGGATTTCTTACCCAAGGGCCCTCCTGAACCTGGAACCGGCACTGTCTAATGTAACCGGAATCATTCTTTCCAGAAAGTGCAACGGTAATCTTGAAATAACATGTTTTATGGCACAACAGTGCGTCATTCATGTGTCAGGATCAAACCTGCTGCAAAGGAAACACTTGCAATTACTGGATTGGGGGTGGGGTGGCGGTGGAAGAAGTTGGTCCGGCACATTTGGGGGGCTCAGGTGTCATGGTTTGAGGCACGGGTGGGGAGGAATAGGAGGCACCTGGCTTCCACCCATCAGGGATGTCGTTCCTTCTCGGTGCTCAGGGAGATGTTAACTTGACAAAGAAGGATGTGCAGGCGGCAGTCCAAAGAACCCCCAGGCTGAGCGCTTTTGCCAGATCTGGATGAGGAAGGGAGCCAATCTCTCTGCCTACACACTGTTGCACTGAGACTTTGGCACGGAGAAATCCCACGCCCCAGAGCCTGCCTGCCCTGTGCAGCGTCAAGCCAAGCTCCACATAGGTGTGACTTCTTCCTCCGTAATTGCCAAGATACAGACAGGCAGACAGACAGATATGCGCAGGGAATCATAATGTGGAGCAAACGTCGTCCCATAGTACATAGGGCTGTGGAATCGCTAAGTTCATTGGAGGAGGCCTTCCAGGCTGTACTTCAACCTTCTCATTGCTCTCTGGTGGCAACCCAAAAGGGAGCCTTCCTTGTGGTGGCACCCACCTGTCATGCCCCTCCCCCCTGGTGGAGGAATCCTCCTCTAAAGAGGAGCTAGAGCTCTCAGAAACAGACAATGCCAAGAAGCTGGACATATCAGGGGATGTAGGGGAGCCTGGGACCTCAGAGGACATCACCGCTAGTCCATCCCCATAGGAGGAGGGCATTTCCATCTCTGAAGCAAAGGCTGGCTGACGAGTTACCTCGAGAGGCAGGTCCATAGGGCACCTTTGAGAAGAAGGAGGACTGTGCAGGAAGAAAAGACTCCTTGGGAGCAAGACTCTCCTTCTGAGTACGACTTTCCCCTGAAGGCCTGAAATGCACTGCAGCTGAGTCCTGGGTGGGGCTCAGGAAGCTCTGTATATACAAGTCTTCAGTGTTAGCTTAGCTAGTAATGGAACAACATTGTTCTACCAGCTCGGGTGTCTGTGTTCTTGACCTTGCCGTTGACTCTCTGTGTTACTGATCCTTGGACCCGTGCTTGGTTCTGCTTCTGGTCTGAGTATTACGTCTGACTGCTTAACTGTATTTTAACCTTTGCTTATATCTTGATCACTCTCGTCTTAGCCTGATTCCATACTAAACTGAAAACCTTTGTGCTTGACCATTTACTGGCTTTCTTGCCTTTCGGGTTGCCCTGTACCTTTCCCTAACACTGAGTCTGATTTGGCTACAATAGCACATCAGCTTATGGGATGCCCTCCCAAGTGGTATTCAGGAGGTGCCAATTGTAGTATGTTTTTGGCACCTGTTAAAGATGTGTCTCTTTACCCAAGCCTTCCCTGGATGATTAGGCTGCCTGGCTAGTTTGGTTCAGTGGAGGCTGGTGGCTCCAATTTTGGTGGGGCTGTGAAGCCATTCTGGCTTTCAGTCCGAACCAGCCAGAACTCTAGAAGATGTGTTGAATCTATTTTGGGGACAGGGCATTATCTAACACCCCTAGTAGTTGGGGGAAAAGGGCAGGGGAAGAGAGGAAGTACCTCTCTAGGGAACTACTGGATTGGGACAGAGGTGGGCCAAATTTGGTCCTGGGCCTGAGTTTCCACACCCTTGGTGTAAACAATACCGAACTGGATGCATCACTATTTCCCATGACCTTCCTATCGTAGGTGGAGCCCAAACGAAACCGTGGCTGAGGTTGGAATGGTTCTTATGGTAAGAACGTTAAGAACTGCCTTGGTGGAGCAGCTCAGACTTCCCATCCAGCCCAGTTCTCTGTTTCCAGCAGTAGTCTGGAGGCTCAGAAGGCAGCCTTGGAAGTGATGGTCATCCATTGCTGTTTGTCTCCAGCACTTGGTGCTCGGAGATGGACTACCGTGGAACAGGAATCAAAAGTGGAAAGCATGGCAGCAATGGAATTCTATCATTATAGAGTGGAGAGGGATCTCAAAGGTCTTCTAGTCCAGACCCCACCCACCCCACCACACACATCCACTGCTAGAGCATCCCTGGTAGGTGGCCATCCAGCCTCTGCTTAAAAAACCTCCAATGGAGTCCATCAACTTCCATGGTTAAACAGGGCAGGTGTCAATGGACGGCATAGTAGGGGACCCTGCCAAAGGCCCTCAGCCAACAGAGGCCCACAGACAAGAGCCCACCAGAGTTGCTCTTCCTCTTCTCCACTGTAACCTGCTTGTTCAGCTCCCTCTCGCTCTGGCCCAGGCAACTGAGGTGGTGAGCAGAAGGTGCAATCGATACCTCTGCCTACCAGGGCTCTGCCTGCCAAACAAAAGCAAGTGGTGGCTATTATGGGGAAGAGGAAGAGGAGCGAGAGCGCCCGGCAGTTTTCGCTGGTGCCCATTGGGCCTGGTGGGGCAGAGGACAGGCAGATGCACTATAGTCTACTGTGATCGTTGTAGGAGGGCAGGAGAAGACCATGCCGTGCATTTAAGAACATCAGAAGAGCCCTGCTGGATCAGACCGAGGCGCCATCTAGTCCAGCACTCTGTTCACACAGCGGCCAACCAGCTACCGGCCAGGGACCAACCAAGCAGGACATGGGGCAACAGCACCCTCCCACCCATGTTCCCCAGCAACTGATGCGTACAGGCTTACTGCCTCGGATACTGGAGGTAGCACCTAGCCATCAGGACTAATAGCAACTGATAGCCTTCTCCTGCAGATGTTCCTGGCTGTGGTGGGATTTCTCGGCCACAATTGGATGGTGGAGAGGCAGAGGGTCAATGCACTGTTTGCCCCAAATATAGAGCCGCCAATGGTGGTGAGGAGGCAGAAAGGAGACGTCCCATTGAGGGTGCCTTGCCCAAGGGCTCCCCACCCCCACAAAAACCCAGAATGAGCATTATCCAAGCATCTTCCTTAATCCAGCCATGCTCTCTCCCATCCATGCCATAGTGGGATTACCGGCTCAGTCTCAGCAGGTTCTGAGATGTCCAGTGCCAAAGTGTGTGTTTTCCATTTAGCCCTTTGGACGGTGCCCAGGTTTCATCTCGCAATCCAGCTTAAGCCGGGCATCAGCTTTGCAGATGTGGAAACCGCAATCCCCCCCCCCCCCTTAAATACGGACTTAGATGAGAAACGCAAATAAGCGCATAAATAAAGAACAGACCTGTGGGTTATTTGCCTCAATAAAAGTCTCGGGGAGACCTGATTCAATATGTTTGTTTTATTTAGTTTGCTGACCGGCGTAGGTATTTATAACGCTTCCCATAAAAAGTTGAATCCGAATGAAATAACCTCCAAAGTCAGTTTAAAGGGTTCAGGCTGGAGGAGAATTGTAATTGTGTAAAACCTTTTCAGCCTTTTATATGAAATGTTGGCTGCTTGGCGGCAGAAGTGTGCCTTTGGGTGGCGTGCTGGGTTCTCTGCTCTGGAAAAGAGACGGAAGTAAATAAACAGTGGGCCAAGCTACATGTTCCATGAATAGTGTGACTGACAGTAGCCGGCACAGGAAAGTCTGGGCATCCTTGGGTGAGGCTTTAACTCTTTCTCTCCCTGCCACGGTCCTGGTAAAAATTGCCTCTCCAAAGTTCCTATTTGCATTTAAAGAGAATTTCCCTTGAAATTCAGAAAGCAGCCTTGGAAAGGTGATTTTTACAAGTGCCGTGGCAGGGAGAGAAAGAGTTAAATCCACCCTCGCAGTCCAGAGGCTACTCAAACTTCCCCCACGGTTTCTGTCTACATGCAGAAAAGCCTTGCAGGTTAATATTGCACCCGCACGGTTTGCATTGCATCAAACGTTGCCCTGAGAACATAGTTACATGATGGAGGCCCAGGTTCCCCTGCCTTCTGAGGTGCAGGGGGGCACAAACAAAAGACAGAGCCTTTTTGATGGTGGCTCCCGAATTTGTGAAACTTCTCCAAAATGGAATTTGGCCCTCGGGATGAAAGAGGTTCAACACCCCTGCTTTAAAGTAATGGCTGCTTCATGTGATTGCAAACTCTTTGGCATTTATGGGGTGGTGCCAGGGCCGGTGCCAGACTATTTTGTGCCCTAGGCAAGGTGAGCTACTTTCACACACACACACACACACACACACACACCAAAAAATGCCAACTTTGATTTTTAAGAACATATGTTTCCTGGAAAAAATAAGAAGCACCAAACTTGAAACTGCTAAATTTATTTTAAAGTGCAAGAAATACGTCATGCCCAATTATAGCAAACGAATTGGAAAGGAATGTCTATGGGTCTAAAATGCATTCTTTAATAGGAATATCCCCTCCAAATCATCCCCCCAACTCAAACGTGTGCGCACACACACACTCAGCATCACTCACTCCAAACAAACACACGCATGAACACATGCATTCACTCAAAGACCCCATGCACCCCATTCACCCATACATTCTCTCTCTCTCTCTCTCTCTCTTCCGGGCGCGTTCCAGAAGTCCGAACGTGGAGCCGCCCCACCTCCACCCCAGGGTCCCTGGCTTCGCTTCGGCTGGGCGGGCTTGGGGCGCCATCTCGCCTGCCCAGGCCCAGCTGAATCTTCGGGCCAGCCTGGCTCACAGCCAACCAACGTGAGTGCTGCACTGCGCCCGGCGCCCCTCTTAGCTTGGCGCTCTAGGCGGCCGCCTGAATGGCCTCTATGGTAGCACCAGCCTCTTGCCCACAGTTCTTTGGATTCAATCAACTAAGAAGCGAGCCCCTGATTTTGCTTTTTTCCTCCTCCCTGCCAATCCCCCTTTTGTGTCACGTCTTTCAGATTGTAAGCCTGAAAGGTCTTGGGGGCCTTTAAAAAATTAATTTTGTTTATTTACAATATTTATATACCACTCCCCATCCAAGGATCTTGGAGTGGCAAACAAATAGAGTAAAAGAATAAAAACAGAATAAAAACTACATTTTTAAAAGAAACGAAGTGCAAATAAAGTGTGGTTTTAAATGAATACTGTTGTTGTTTTTATACTGTTTTTATGTTTTTTAAATTGTTTGTATACTTTTAATGTCTACTATTTTTAATTGTTGTAAACTGCCCAGAGAGCTTCGGCTGGGGGGCGGTATATAAATGTAATAAAATAAATAAATAAATAAATAAATAAATAAAACATCAGCCGGTCATTCAGGGAAAGCTTCCAGGAACAACAACGTTCCTAGAAGCGCCAGAAGGAATACAACGTTGGCAGCTGCCTGAGTTCCAAAGGCAGGGAATTATATATGTCTAAACAGCAGGATAAAGATAAAAATGCTATAAGTAAGTAAATAAGGAATAAATAAATAAGGCCCGCAATCCACATCCAAAAGAAGCATAGAATACGCTGTAAGTGTGATTATATATTATGCATGCATGCATCTAGAGCAGGATCTAAGGAAGAAAACCAAGATATTCCTTCTTAATGGAAAAATTAAGAAAAGGCTATTCTTCCATCACTGTAGTTTGGGATGTTAGCACAGTGGAGGAAGCACAGCGGCACGGATTCCGGCCGGATCTACACTACTGCTTTAAAGCGCTATAAAACTGTTATAAAGCGCTTTAAAGCAGTAGTGTAGATCCGGCCGGAATCTCAATATCCAGGTTTTGTTTCCAGCAGCTTCTGAAGAATCCTTTTCTTCTCCTGCCCATATGAGCTGTAAACTCTCTCTCTCTCTCTCTCTCTCTCTCTCTCTCTCTCTCTCTCTCTCTCTCTCTCTCGGCAACCGGACACGTTTGGGTTTCTCCCCTGCCCCCCCCCCCATGGAAAGAATGGCAAACCACAATGAGAAGCTAGTGCTAAAGGGGAGGCCTGGAGGTGCCATAAACCGCCCCCCCCCAAGTGGCTTTTGTTTTAGTTCGCAAATAATAAAACACGTAGGATGTAGAAATAGTAAATAAGATGCCCAAACTTTCGCTCTTTAACCACACTAAAGATTTCCAGAGCTGGACTCAAACTTCGACATAGTGGAATGAAGCAATCTTTAGGTCACACAGTCCTTAGGGCTTGGAAATAATTGGTGGTGGTTATTTTTATTTATATCACATTTTTAATTCCACTTTCCTCCCCTCCTTACGGAGGCGCTCGAAGTGGCCAGCAAGATCCAACAAATAGTCCCAATTATTTATTTGGTTTTTTATTATTGCATTTATATCCTGCCTTTTTTCTTCCAAGGAACTCAAGGCGGTATACATAATCCTCCTCCTCCATTTTATCCTCACAACAACGACCCTGTGAGGTAGGTTGGGCTGAGAGCCCAAAGTCACCCAGTGGGTTTCCATGGCCGAATGGGGACTAGAACCCGGATCTTCCGACTCTCAGTCCAACACTTTAGCCACTATAACTGTAGTGCTAGATACATTATGCAACAATAACTACAAACAGTAAGAAAAAGAAAACTCATTAGGTATAAGCTGGTCATTTACGTATCCCCCCAAAAGAGGAAACTCGTTACCCAAAAAGATTTCAAACATTTGTACCCCTTTCTCAGGGCAGCTTCCAGCAATTGATAAAAAGATCAGCAGTACTTTGCGGGGTTGGTGGGTGGGTTTACGCAAATTTGCAGTTGTGCTACTGCAACTCAATTTCTGTACATCCACTTTAACAAAAAATCTGATTCCATCAATGAGCCAGTGTGGTGTAGTGGCTAAGGTGTTGGACTGGGAGTCAGGAGATCCAGGTTCTAGTCCCCACTCGGCCATTGAAACCCACTGGGTGACTTTGGGCCAGTCACGGACTCTCTTAGTCCAACCTACCTCGCAGGGTTGTTGTTGTGAGGATAGAATGGAGAGGAGGAGGAGGATTATGTATGCCACCTTGGGTTCCTTGGGGGGAAAAAGGCGGGATAGAAATGAAATAAATAAAAGAGCGAATGACAGAATGAAAAACACCGAACCATCTGCAAAACCAATGGAACAGATTTAACTAAATCCATACACCCCTAAATCTAACCGCTGGGGCATACTCAACAGACAGCTCTCTCCAATTTTGACTTCCAACAAGGAAAGAAAAAACTACCCTCCTCAGGTAACTGGTTCTATTGTCAAACTACTCTTACTTTAGAATGTTTGCTTGCTTGAAACCAAACGTTACTTTGCTTGCTTGACGCCAAACCAAAATGTGGATGATCATTTTATCCTGTAAGTAAACACTTTGATTTTTTTCCCTTTCCTTGCAAGTCTAAGACCCTCCGGGGGCGACGGTGCCTGGTTTTGGCATCTGCGTGTTCATTTTGAGCCCCAAAGCATGGCTTTGTTACATCCCCAAATAAGAAAAACCTTGCCAAATAATAAAGAACGTTGCTTTGAAAAGAGGGGAGGGGGGAAACAGCCTTCGGTCTTATAGAACTTCTCAACAACTTGACTAATACAATAATTGCTGCAACGAGATTGTACAGCCTGGTGGCAAAGATAATTCTTTTAAAAAAAATAATCACACTATCTGTCATTTAGAGCATTTGTTCTTTCTGCAAGATTAAGGCCAAAAATCAACAATGTATTTCCCCCTTCTTTTATAACCAGCCGTCAGCTGTAACGAAAGTGATCAATGATATCTAGAGATAGATAAATGAAGCCCCCCAAAATTACTTTTACCCAAGACAAAGATCCATTTAATTAGGCTGTTAATCTTGTGTGTGTATATATATATATTTAAGTTTTGTTCAGAGAGACTGCTAACATTTCACTTAGATTTTGCTGATCTTGGCTATATTTAAGAGTCGTGTTTATGGGCCGATGGCCAAAGAAGTAATAACATGATTATATCACACGTTGGCAGACATTTTAACAGGCTGTAATTATCAAGGCTTTGTGTAACCTGCACATCCATGGGTTTACCGCGCTAGGGCGAAATCTGACAGCTGGTGCCAAATTAGTCACCCTGAGAGAACACCAGCTTTTCTTCATTCCTCTTTAAAACCATTCTTCTAGTTCTCAGGGATGTTGACACGGGCAGGGAAATTTAGGGGCAATGGTTCAGATCCAGAAAACTTTTGTGAAAGCCCATGTGGTGTAGTGGATAGAGTTTGGGACTAAGATTGGGGAGACCAGGTTCAAATTCCATGAGATGTGAAGCTCAGTGACCTTGAGTCAGTCACTATCTCTCAGCCTACCTCTCAGGGTTGTTGTGAAGATCAAATGTCTATGTGGGGTGGGGAGAGGACCATGTACAGTATATTGACTTGTGTTCCTAGGAGGAAGGGTTGGCTATGAATATCATCGATCAATCGATTAGAACATATGAAGAGCCCTGCTGGATCAGACCAAGATTCCATCTAGTCTAGCACTCTGTTCACACAATGGCCAACCAGATGTCGGCTAGGGACCCAAAAGCAAGACACATGTGCATCAGCACCCTCCTGCCCATATTCCCCAGCAACCATTGTGTCTAGGCTTACTGCTTCTGATACTAGTGGTAGCCATCAGGACTAGTAGCCATTGATAGCCTTCCCCACCAGACCAGGAATAAATGACTATAGGGCTCTCAAACACACCAACCAATTTCCAAGAGTTTCCCCATTCATTTCAATTGATGGAGAAAAATTTCTAGAGACAAAAGATCCTGGCAGTTGTGTGAAGGCTCAGTTCCTCACTTCTGCAGCTGGCACAGTGCTGCATGGCATGATTTTAAGGCCAGGACAGAGGAGAACAGGAGCAAGCTACACCTAGGCATTCCTCGTCTGGAGTACTGTGTCCAGTTCTGGGTGCCACACTTTAAGAAGAACATAGAGTCTGGTTAGAGAGTAAGGTTTTACTGCAATGTTATGTTGCAGGCCCTACTTGTGATCGATGGGGGGGGGGGCACACACTCTAAGATTTAAATCCTAGAGAGCCTGAGAAGGAAACTCAGTGCTGAAGGACAAGTCTGGCTACTTGCAGCATGATTTCAGCATGGCTTTCCATCAAGGCACAGTGGCTTACTTGTACAGTTATTCAAAAAGAGAGACTACGGTAAATAGGGACAGTGGAAGTGTATGCGATATAAAGTACCAGCTCTAGGTTTTTGAGGGTCCTTGGATGAGATACCCTCAATGATCCCCCTCCCTCAGTGAGTTTACCTTCTCATTACCATTGCCACCAGCTGCTATTGCTTCTTATCCCCCCTCTCCGTCCTCATTGCTACCACCTGCTTGACAGGTGGAGAGACAGTGAGCAAGTATTCAGAATCACCTACTGCTCCTCCCTTTCACCACCACGGTTTCCTGGGCCAGAGCCAGAAGCAGGTTGCAGTGATGAAGAGAACGCGTAAGTCCAGGGACTCTTGTTAGTGGGATCCTACTGGAGCATGGGCCCTCAGCAGGTGCTCAATCATACCTACCCTTGACGCTGGCCTTAGCAATAAGCATCCATTTTGTTAATGAATAAATTCTTGTCCCTTGACTACTCTCGCTCCCAAGCCTTACCCCATCAGGGAATATTTTCAATTCCCATGTTCTAGCCAGAACTTCTCTAGGCAGGTGGCCTTAGGCAAGCAAATTGCTCTCTCTCAGCCCCTTCCTCTCCTCACCTCCTTTACTCAACCGTGTTCTTGAAGGACTGAGGGCTGCAGCTAATCTGTCGGGAATTGTTTCAGCAACAAATAAATAGAGGTATATGAACACACACACACACACACACACACACACACACACAGAGAGAGAGAGAGAGAGAGAGAGAGAGAGAGAGAGAGAGAGAGAGAGAGAGAGAATTTCCCAGAGGGTTCTATTGCACAACTTAATGATACTCCAGTCACATTTTCAGCTTTTTATGAGACCGTTACATGGCATTAAATAAAAAAAGGAGACTTTGGTACGACGACAGCAGGCTAAGGGATCCATGCTTCTTTTCTACATATCCCATTGCACCCCCAAAGCAGACAAGAGCCGAAAGCTGCAATCTGAGACACACTTACCCAGGGGAATAAGCTCTGCTAGAAACAATGGGGACTTACTTCTGAGTAAACATGTGTAGGATTGCACGATGGGGAGCTTGGATTTCCCCAGTGCCCACAGAGAAAGCTGTCCCCCGCTCCACCACCTGCACCAAGAAAGCAGACTGTGTTGGACTTTTAGGTGACTGGCTAACATGCCTTCATTACACACTATAGTGGTCCCAAAGAGGAAACTCATTACCGAAAAAGAGGACACCAGTTCCTTAGAATACAGGACATCTTCAAATAAAGAATGGCCCTCCAGCAGCCCTTCAAACAGAGGACTATCCTCTGTAAAAGAAGACACACGGCCACCCTATCACACACCTATATTCAACTTCTGCTTCTCGTACAATTGGCAGCTGTTGGTGTGGCCTGTGACCTTATATGGTTCAGGTCCAGGTTATTTGAAAGAACGTATTCTCCCTTATGAGCCTGCCCGTGCTTCACAGGCACGCTTGGTGGGAACATGGGAGAGGGCCTTCTCAGTGGCTGCTCCGGTGCTCTGGAACTCTCTTCCCGGGGAAGCGAGGCTGGCTCCCTCCTTGATGGGCTTTCGGAAGCAGGCTAAAACTTTTTTGTTCCAGCAGGCCTTTGGAGAATAATCCAGCCCTCCATCTATGTTAATGTCTTATAATTTTGTTGTGTATTTTTAAATTGTTTATGGTTTTGTTTCCCTCCCCCCCCCCATGTATATTTTAAACTTTGTAAAGCCGCCTTGAGGCCCAGCATTGGGCAAAAGGCGGGATACTAATAATAATAATAATAATAATAATAATAATAATAATAATAATTGAAATCATCCTCCAAAATATTGGATTGGCCAGATCTACACCAAGCAGGAAATAACACTTTGAAAACGGTACATATAATGTGTCCCAAACAGTTGTCAAAACCATTATAAACCGTTCTAAAGCAGTAGTGTAGATCCTGCCCAGTTCCCCTTGGGTGTGTTTTCCTAGCATAGGAAGGATTCTTCATTATCTAGGGTTCTGACCTAAAAATGGCCCCTGTCATCTTTTCTGTGCAGTTCAAGGCGTTGGCAATTGCCTGACCCAGAACTGCATCTCAATATATAGCCATGCTTACTCCCTTGTCTGTAGCTGCAGCAGCTTGAACTGGCTTCGGGTTCAAACCTCTGGATTTGCCTGAGTTGCTAAAATGCATGTTGCAGCCTCTGCAAAGGCAGTAATGGCCCCCAGTGGAAGGATTCCCCACCCCTTAATTTTCACGCAGGGGGTAATTTTTAAGGGCATAGCAGTTGGAGAGGGAACTCTCCCCTCCTCACATACGGCACACATACACACACACAAAATTAAATCCAACGACCCATGATTCAATGACAACCCACCCTCAACCCTGAGTGCGGGTTGTCACGTTGTATGAACCCATCCACGCTAACAAACCAGGGGTTGTTAACTACGAACAACCCACAGTTCACAACCCAACAGATGGACCTTTGGTCTGATCACCATGGCTTATGCTCTTATGAAAATATTATGAGGGGGAAAATGATTGAGGGCTTAATGTAAATTACGTAATCCACAACTCCTGACTTCCTCAAAATGCTCAAATCATTCCCCCTTCTGCCCAATAGTCTTATGAAACAGTCACTTTGGGGTACAGAAGGTAGCAAGACCCCGCAATCTGAACACGGAACTTGTCGTTCACAGCAATAAGGGCTAGAAACTTGGCTGCTTAAAAGAAAAACAAATAGGCGAGATTCTCGGGAAGCCAGATGTTCAACCCAGTAGCACTTTTTGCTGCGTATGTAGGTGGAAACCCTGAACACAACACACCCTGCCCAAGTTATGTGAAACCCCATTTCAGGCAGCTGGGTTTGGTGTGCAGCCGTTAGAACTGATAAAATCTCCCATGTGTGAAATCCTGTGGTTTGCTATACAAGTGGGAGGAAGGAACCGAAAGCCATAAAAAGCAGGCATTTCCACTGACGCACCGACAATACCGGGTTTTAGATTTTAGAATATATCTAATCAGGCCTGTTACAGCTTACCATATGCACGCTTCGGAGCAGTCTTCCCCACCTTGCTGCCTTCTACGTGTTGGACGATGGGACATGCTGGCTGGAGTGATGGGAGTTGAAGTCCAAGATATCTGGAGGGCTCCAGGTTGAGGAAGGCTAGCTTGGAAAGTTGTCGCTTTCGGAGTCATGTAAGATGAGCGATAAGATGCAATGGGAAGGAAACTGGACATGGATCCAGGAAATTTGAGCACAAAACGCTTGTCTTGAAGCGATCTCCGCTTATGTGTTTTATATTCGCTGTTGTTCCCCACCTCGATCCAAGTGGAGAGGCGGGTAAGAAATAAATTATTATTATTATTATTATTATTATTATTATTATTATTATTATTATTATTATTAGCCAAGGAGCCTTGTTTGCAAGCTAATTTTGACCCTTTGGGCACTCTGGGCTCATCTACACCAAGCAGATATTCCACTATGAAAGTGGTATGAAAGCGGTATATAAAATGCAGGAACCACACGACTGCTTTTGTAGTGGTATTGAAGTGACAACTGTTGGGGCCCATTGACACATATCACAAACCGCTTTCATATCGCTTTCATAGTGTTATATCCTGCTTCGTGTAGATGTGTCAATGGGCCCCAATGGTTGTCAGTGCACTTCAGAACCACTATAAAGCAGTCGTGCAGATCCTGCAGTGCACTTCAATACGGCTATAAAGCAGTAGTGTGGCTCCTGCCTTTTATATACCGTTTTCATAGTGGAATATCCTGCTTGGTGTAGATGAGCCCTCTGTAGCGGCAACGGATGCCATTTTGTTTTGATTCTTTATAAACCCCCAAGCTGTTTTGGGCAGCCGTGCAGGGGCTGGGCAAAATGACCCCCATGACACCTGAAGTTGCCCACACCTGGTATTTAGCATTAAACCACAGTTCCCCATCTTGGACTTAATGTTTAGCTGCAGTTTCATTAAACCAAGGATGTAAACACAGAGGAAGAGAGAAAGACCATACTGTCCCCTTGCTTGTTCCCAGCTGATAAACTATGAACTCTCAAACTGGGAACTCAGTATCCGGGTTCAGACTCATTTTGGAACGGAGGAATATTTGGGGATGGATTTGCCACTGAAGTTCAGCCACTTAATCCAATCCCCGGAGTGCCCCGTCTTTCCCTTTCCTAAGCAGTAGAGTCATGTATGAAGGAAAACTCCCACTCTGCCTCTCAAATATTTTCATCCTTTTAAAATGATGACCTTGACTGGGGAGCTGATAACGTTGTCTGTGTTTCCCTTCACCCGTTAAGGGCACTGGAAAGTCCTCCTTTTTCACATTTGGAGAAGTTCCACTGTAAGGTTAAGTCACCTGCATCTCCTAAGCGATAAATCAACTGTAGCCTTGTTGCCATATCTTATGGTGTCCTTCTGATAGGCCTTCTTAGTTCATATATCAAAGGTGTTCTTTGAGATCCGGTTAATGTCTTTCGGCTGGCTGCAGTGATGTGAGCCAATCTAATGAAATGTCTTTTCTCTGCTATATTTTTCTAGAGGGGCATTAAAAAAGACAAAGCATGGTTTCATCCTAGATACTAATAGTGAACAAATACAGCAAATAAATACTCGCCAAATGCTGATCCGTATGTATCTGAAACAGCATCATGTGTACTCAAGAGGAAGGTAACAGCAATATTTATAGAAGTACCAAAAAATCTTTTAACACCCCCCCTTAAGAATGTCTCTATATTAAGGGAAATCACATTGCTTACCAAGGCTTTGTGCTTCCTGGTTCTTTGGCATGATTGTTATGGGCTGCATTACACAGGTGAAGATGGGCGACCACGTGGCTGGAATTGAATATTTCCCCTCCGTTCGCTTGAATTGAGGCAGCACCATCTAGTGGCGGAAAATCCTGCCTTTTCAGGATATTACCACATTAAACATGTTTCTTTTCATAGCAGGATTTCCAGGGGATACTGCAGGCGACGTCCTAGTCATTGACATCATCATGTAATAGACCTGAAAACTTCTGTGAGTGGCCAATCACGAGCGTGCAATGAAATTGCTTGTTTAGAGGAACCCTAAGAATGGATGGGTGGGAATCCAGAAACACACCAATGGCCTAGTTTGCACATCACAACAACCTGCCCATACTGCTGGTGGTCTTAACAGAACCACAATAGAAGCCTAAACCTACGTAGCTCTATATAAATGCTTACTAGAATGTAGTAAATTGGAGTTTCTGGATGTTAGTGTTGAATGGAATAAAGAATTAGAGTGTTTAATCAATTGAAAGTTACCTTAGCTTCAATACGTTCTACATAAAACTTAAACTTAACATTGAGATTGATTCAGCAGAAACGGATGTTTCCAGTATATTGGGCACCACAGTCTTGTAAAGAAGAAATTGGCTTTTCATCAGAAGTTATTGTTTGTATTAATTTTGTTTTTAAAAAATCTTTGATATTTGTGGAACGAGAGAGCCTTTTCAGTGGTGGCCCCTAATTACGGAATGATCTTCCCGTCCAACACTGTCATCTTTTCAGTGCCACATTAAGACTGTCCACTACTTCCAGGAATTTGATGGCATATACTGGGGCATTTATGCCAACTGTCTGAACAGAACTGGTTTGTTTTTTAATGAACTTATTTATAGATGATTAAATGTTTTTAATTTTGTATATTTAAATTTTTGTGCTATATTTTCGACTTATGAATTGCTGTGAACTGCCAAAAGATATTCAGCTATTGAGCGGTATAGAAACAAAATAAATGAATAAATACTGTGCTTTTCAATTATATTCCTGTGGCACTGGGACTAAACAGATGGACAGCAACAGCAGACCCTGAGAGGCCTATAGTTGCAAAGCGACTTAAACTACAAGCTTGGAAGGATAAATAATATACCATTCGATAGGAAAATCATCTGTTCCTGGAGCTCTCTCATATCCTCAATAACGCATTTAACCTCTTCCATCTATAGAGACTCTGCAAGCAGCTCCATTTCCTGCAAATCCAAAACGAAAAGTTCAAATTCCTGACTTGTCGGCTCAATAACCTTTAGCTTGTCTAAATGTGGTGTGATTTCATAACGATGTATTGTTTTATAATTTGCTGTAAACTGCCTAGGGTTTATTATTTTTTAAAAAAAATGGGAAGCAGTATAAAAATATTCTAAAGTAAATAAATTAACAAATACACAACAGCCACCATTACTTCAATGGTCTGAGAATCTTCCTGCTCTCTCTCAACGTATATTCGATAGTTGTCAATTTCGTTTGGATACACAGACATATGGACCACTTATACTAATGCATTTAAGATATGACTGTCGAATCTTTGTCAATGTCATTGCGGGCTGACAGGCTTTGTTGCGGGTCCCACTTGCATTTTAGTAACAGAAGGGGACTTCAGCGATATCAGCTGCTGATATTCACTTGCTGTAAAACAGGCAGCAATTACCCACAAGCGATATCCCAAATCCTTGATCCATTTGTGTCATAGATCTTCAATTTACTCGCCTTCATGCCAGAGGTGCTCATAAAAGCGATATCCATGCTTAAAACCACTCAGGGGTGCCTTGCGAGGAGGGAGGGGACCCCCACACTTGCAAACGATACGGGTAGTATTTAGCGGACGCTCATGTTTCGATGACTTTTCCCTTCAAGCTTCTTCTACGAGTTCCTTTATGCATCCTGGTATGCTGCCAAACACCTGTGCAGTTAAAGAGTGCAACAAATATGCTTGCTGTTTAATTTAGCTTTGCACAGAAAAGGCCGCATTAGGCCTGATGTAGGCCTAATCCCAAACCCTCTAAAGAGGTTTAAGGCACTCTAGTTTCACCTAATCCCGAAACCTAAGCCAGAATCTTTGAAAACCTTCATGACACCACAGGAATGGGCAAATAAAGGCCCTTCCACTATGAAATTATTAAAAGGACACAGTGTGTCTTTTGGATTTCAGACTTAAAGCTTTCCCGACGGAGCTTGGCCTTGTCCACAATAAGAATGTTTATTTTGCAGACAATAGGTTGAAAGGTCTCGGTGACGGTTTATTAGGGCTGTGTCTGATTGCTGGCAAGGGGGTGGAGTGGTGCGGGAGGAAAAGAAGAAAGGAACAGAAGTAATATGGAAGAAAAACGACGAAACAAGTAACATGTCTAGACATTGCAGGCTTACCCAAAAAACAAAACAAAACCCACAGCCGGTTTCTTATTTTA
Organism: Elgaria multicarinata webbii; assembly: GCF_023053635.1. NCBI lineage: Eukaryota > Metazoa > Chordata > Lepidosauria > Squamata > Anguidae > Elgaria > Elgaria multicarinata. The sequence goes on from NC_086188.1 coordinate 10,997,954, forward strand.
TGGATCGTTCAAACCATCCACAATGCAACGCTGGAGCCTTTAAGCCCGGTTCTTAATAATGCTAAATACCAGGGCTACTAAACCCAATGGAATGGAACTCTTGGCAACGTGCCTGAAAACGAGAAGTACAATTAGGTTGGTAATTAGCTATATGCCAGCGTGGTTCCCCCCCCCCCACACACACACAAGAATTAGGAACTCTGTTGACAGGCAATTTAACATAAGCAAAACACAGCAAATTTGGGGTTAGAACAGCAGCGGTGGCTGGTAGTCATTGTAATTTCCCACATTGACTTTGGCATAGCGTGGCTCTGGGGCACTGAAGGAAAGTAAAATAAAGGAAGGGGCCTACTCAGCACTTTGACCCACTTCCCCAATGCAGAATTTGCAACACTCCTCTAATACTTTCCCAACTGTGGCTCTCCAGATGTTGGACTACAGCTACCATCATTCCCCAGAAAGTCTGGCCAATGGTCAGGGTTTTTGGGATTTGTAGTCTGACATCTCCCCCCCCCTCCCCTTCCATGGCCTCCTTCGCCTCCCTTTTGCTGTCAGGCTACCAATCCCATCATCCCTGACATGGTCAGGCTACTGCTGAACTACAAATCCCATCATCCATAAACATGTCCAGACTACATTTTACTTCCCCAACTTGCCTTCCCCAACTTGCTTCGATGACAACTCCTAGTATCCCTCACCACTGGCTTTGCTGTCTGTGGGGGATGATGGGAGTTGTAGCAGGAGGGCGCCAGGTTGGTGAAGACGGTGCGACAGCGCTTAGCGCTAGCAAATCCTGGTTTACGAAGTTGCGCATGCGCCACTCTGTAGCTTTTCCAAGCGCCATTGAAGAAGAACGAGAGAGAAAGTGAAGGCGCGCCTGTCACGTGACGGCACGCTCTGGCTCTCTATCTAGGCTCCTCGTCGATCTCGGCGCTCTGCGTGCTTGCCTAGCTGCCTGTACAAGTCTATGCTGCTAGGAAGGCATCTCCTGTGGATTGCCGATCGATCGATCCAGCTCGTCTTTCCGCCCCCTTTTCCCAAGGGAGGACAGGTGAGGGTCTTACGCTGGCGCGGAGGGAATCGAGGACGGGGGTCGGGGGGTCGGAGAAGGGGCTTCTCTGTGCTTCATAAAAGGGGAGCGGGGGACTGCTGTGGAGAGGCTTCCCCCTTCTGTAGTTCCCCCTCCCAGGCTATGGCTTTTGACAGCTGCAGAGCAGGTAGAAATTCAACAGGGAGAGCCTTTTCTGCAGAGATGGGGGCTTTGACTTATCCCAGCTCCCCCCCCCCCACCGCCCCGCAGTCTGGTGCCCCACTGGCTATAATTCCCAGCATTCCTGACCATTTCCCATGCTGGCTGGGAGCTTGCCGTCCAAAACATCTCTAGGGCACCAGGTTGGTGGGGCAGGCAGGTGTCCAACAGATGTGGTTTTCCCTGATGGACCTGGAGGCTTTATGGTGATGCACGGTTTGGTTATTTTACTGCCTTTTTCCACCTCATCCCTGCCACCCCCACCCCCCATGGATGGGGTTTTAACAGCTGCATGGCAGGTAGAAATTCAACAGGTATAATCTTTCCTCTACAAATGGAGGACTTTACCATATGTTATGATATATTCTGTGTGTACTTACTGATGCACTACTGTTATCACAGACCCTTCTGAAGTTAGGCCGGTGGCAACGAGAAAGATAAAACCGTTTTGGTGATGTCCCCTTTCTCTGTAACTCTTTCCCCAGGAAGGCTCCCTTGGTGCCAGCTCTCAACAAGCCAGAGCATTATTTGTATTGAAACAAGGATGTTTTCATTTAAGTAAAATAGCGTTATTGCACCGATAAAGAAGCTTAAAACCAATAATGAAGTGACAAGTTGCACCTCTATGTTTGAAGTTCTCCTGTCATGATGCTGTCTCCTGTCAAAGCCATTCTTAATTTTCCCTGCCCTTTTAAATATTAGATTACTCATGGATTTTATTTTTCTGCTTTTCTTAAATAATAAATTAAAGAGCATCCGTTGAGCTGTGTCTAAGTGCTGAGCTGTGTCTCTAACAGATGCTGGACAGGCAAGAATCCAACAGGTTTGGTTTTCCCTTGTGGAGACATGGCCTTTACCCCATCTAATGAGATAGGATTGTTTGTTTTCTTTGCATACATGCACATACACACACCTCCATACCACCTGCAGACAGAAATCTGACAGGTGCAGCCTTCCTTGGGGATATGCAGTGTTTAGTGTTAGGGAAAGCTTCACGCCCTGACCTTCATTAGTTTAAAAAGGCACAGGAACACTGCCAGAAAAATAAAACTGCTGATCCGATTGGGAATGGATTAATAGCTAATGGCTAATTTCCTTTACTTGTAGGTGCTGCATGCATTTGCTTGTGTGTGAGAGTGAGAAAGGAGAATGCCTTTTCTAGAATAGCACCTGCAACCTATAGTTTGTGTAAGTATTTGTGTTAATTATTTTAAATACCATTTTTTTAAATTAAAAAAAATGCTCAGTTTATCGGGAGCGTTGGGAGCAATCTAAAACGGGGATGGGAAATATTTTTTTCAGCCGGAGTACCCAATAGGCTTTTACTGCATCAGAGGGCCAAATTCCAATCTGGGAAAGGTCTTATGGGGGCGGGGTACGTGGCATCTGTGAGCGCAAAGAGGGCAGGGCCAGGGACTTTTCTGCAGTGGCCCCACGCTTCTGGAATAAGTTATCATCGAGGGGTCTGCCAGGTCCTATCGTTGCAAGCTTTTAAGAAGGCCCTGAGAATTTTCTCCCTTACTTAGAAGGCCTTTTAGTGTTAATGCTTTATTCCGCTGAGTTGTAGCTGCAGTTGTATGTTGTAGGTTTTGTCTCTGGCTAGTGTTTGTTGTTGTTTTTTCGGAATGTTTGCTACTGTTACGGTTTTTATTGTTTGTATTACAACATTGGTTCTTATCATGTCAGTTTCGCTATCATGTGCCCTCTTGGGAGGGCTCCTGCCCTCAAAGGTAGCCAAGAAATATTTGAAGTTAACAAATCATTTCATTTCGGAGAAAACCTCGGGGGCCTGCATTCTGGTGGTGTCAAAAAGCCAAAAAGGCCAGCCAATTTTAGCATAACATTCTGCCGGTAACTAAGCCTTAAGAGAGGCATTTCAACATTTTTAGAACAGGGGAACTATGGACAAAAGCCAGGAAACCACAGACGGATTGGCATTTGGGGGAAAGAGGGCAAGGCTTCCTGGGGACCCCCTGTGCTTGAAGTTCTTGCACCTTCAGTTTATGGGCCTTACTTCCTACCAATTATCCTTAGGTATTAGTTTAGCATCCTTGACCAACAGGAAGCCTGTACGGAAAGTAGACGAAATGCTGATGGGTATGCAAAGTCGGTGTTTGATTCTAGTTAAGCACGTGCTTTGAAACCCTATAAACACGTTGTGTGGAGATGACTTGAACTGGCCGAGGGCAACATGAATGGCCAGCAGCTGGTGGCTGTGAGCTTTAAGATAGATTCCTGCAATGGGCAGGGGGTTGGACTTGATGGCCTTATAGACCCCTTCCAACTCTAGTATTCTATGATCACACTAAACCGCCTCCCGGATACTTAATCTCAAGGAGCACTAAATTCCAAATGGATGACCTACGTCTTCCAATTCTGAGCGGCTTGAATTCGATGATGGTGCTTTTTCAGGGAAGGGGGGATCTCGTGTTCACTTTATATGTGAATTTATATTCACTTTATATAGACCCTGTTCAGATGACACGCTAAGCCACGGTGGTTAAGCATGTTGAGCTAAACATTATGGCTTAGTGTGTCATGTGAACCATGACTTAGCGTGTCGTGTGATACATTCATAACCACAGTTTAAATACGCTCACTAACAATTTGCTGCAAAAGGCTTAGCGGTCTAACCATGGTTTAGTGTGTTCTCTGAACAGGCTCATAGAGAGGCTAGATCTGTTTCATTCCTTTAGCGTTAATCTACACAATACATCCTGGAATTCTCTTCCAGAACATTTGCAGACCGCAAGTTCAATTACTGTTTTTAAAGTTCAGCTGAAAACTTTTCTTTTTACTAAAGCTTTTAGAACTTGAGTTTGACCTTACTTTTATATTGTTAGTTTTACTCTCCCCTGTGCCTGTTTGATGCATTCCCTTCCCTTATTGTTTTATTATGATTTTATTAGAATGTAACCCTATGTGGCAGGGTCAGACTATTTTATTGTTTGACTATGTACAGCACCATGGTGCTATATAAATAAATAAAAAATAAAAAATATGAGGTCATTTTTCTGACCATAGAGCGCTCTCTCTCTCTCTCTAATTTTTATGTAACAGCATTGTTCAATTGCTCTAACATTTTCATTTTCTTCTTAACCTTTCATCATTACCCTTTATATATTGTTAAGATTCCTAGCCAGCTGTTTTCCTGTTCTTTCACAAATTGCAGACACTGTTGTATTGTTTTGTGTGTTTTATATATTTTTATTCCTTGAGGGTACAGATTTTTCCATAAGCTGATCCATAAAAAACACACAGATCTGTTCCATTGGCAGCATAAAAACTGTGAACCAGTCAGCTGTAACGAGTTGGCTTTTGTCAAGAAAGAGAAACCAATTCTCAGGATCCCCTGTTCCAAGACGGATGGACAAGTTCTGTCTCTATTCAAGAAGACTTACGTCTTCAGCGCTAAAACTGTCAACGGTTAAACTTTTCCCCTTTACCTCTCTCTCTCTCTCTCTCTCTCTCTCTCTCTCTATATATATATATATATATATATCCCCATCAAATGGAAATTTGCATACATGTCGAATCTGGGTGGGGTCTAAAAGGGAGAGAATATTATTTTGATCCAGCAAATCCAGATGGATGGATTTATGGCTTCTTTAATATTAAAATGTTGGTGTATAAAAAATGTGGTTGGCAGGACAAAAGCAAGGGTTTCACAGGCTCGAAAATCAATGGTTAACTCTTGAGCTGTTTCAAAATTATGAGTCTCTGGAGGGCGGTTAAAGTGATCTCCTCAAAAATAAGAATAAAATGAGCTTGTGAGAAAGCTGTTTGGCTGTTGCTATTGCTGAGACTTCAGGACAAACTTCACTGGAGTGTACTCCCATGAAATAAGAAATGGACCCAAGATTTTATTAGATTGTAAGCCTATGCGGCAGGGTCTTGCTATTTACTGTTTTACTCTGTACAGCACCATGTACACTGATGGTGCTATATAAATAAATAATAATAATAATACATTCTAGAGATACGCATTCTATTACTGTTTATGTGACAGAAACAACTTGCGAAGACTCTTAAGGAACAGGCAGTGGGCGTGCTCAGAAGACACCATAAACCCTGCTGGTTAAGGCTATTGGTTAAGCAGCAGGGTTTAAGGTGTCTTGTGCGATGCGTTTTGCTAAACCCTGATCGCTTAGAACCCCAGTCGGACCGTCTGCAGCAGGGTTGGCGGCTCTAACCGCAGCCTAAAGTGTTGTGTGTGACCACACGGCTTGTGGTTAGTGCTAACCCCAGAGAACCACAGTTTCGCTAACCACAGAGCCTGAAGTGTCGTCTGGACAGGCCCAATGTTGTCCTAGCTCTGCCATATATCTCATGACGAAAGGCTGTAGCTAAGTGGCCGAGTGTGGCTTCAGGGACAGGCAATGTTGGAGCAGCCATAGCTCCACCATCTCTCTGACAGAGAAGGAGCACACCTTAGTTGTAGAGTGCGCACTTCACATGAAACTCTTGAAGCCAGGCAGGTTGAGGTAGCCACAGCTCCGCCATTTCCAGAAGGCTCATAGCTCTGTGGTAGAGCATCTGCTTTGCATGGGACGTTCCTAGATCCAAGATAAAAGGATCCAGGTAATAAAGCTAAGGAAGACCCTTGCCTGAGATTCTGGAGGGAGATGTTGGGTCAGCGTAGGCAGGGGGCTGGATGGACCCTTTGGTCTGCTCTCAAGGACTGGGCAAAATGATCTCTGGCGGGATGCTATTGATAGGCTGTCACTTGATCGTTTCTCTTTCGCCTTCCCCGAGAAGGACAAATGGCCCCAGCCCCTGCTGACACCTTTCCAGACGTTCCTGTCCACGCATGGAAGCCACAGAGGCTGGAATCAAAAGAACAGCGCAGCTCAAAGTGCTCTGGGCAGTTTCTTTTGGAACGACAACACGCCCTGTTCCCACGAAGCAAGCTGCTTCGGAAACAGAGGAGTCTTTGTTTGCTGTTCATGAAGGAAAAACAGCCCAGAAATCCACTCTGCTTGCCCAAGTCTAGCAGCGGGTCCAGGTTTTTGAGGGCCCTTGGGCATGCCGCCTTCCCTCAGTGAATCTGCCTTCTTGCTGACATTATCTCTAGCTATTCCTGCTCCTCTTCCTCTTTCTCATCATTGCTGCCACTTGCTTGCTTTGACAGGCAGAGAGCCAGTGAGCAAGGAGGTGGCAGCATCTCTTGTTCCTTTTCACCACCACCGTTGTGTGGGCCAGAGCGAGAGGCAGGCGAACAAGCTGGTTGCTGTGATTAAGGCGTCTCTTGCCAGGGGGCCCCTACGGGGGTGTGGGCCCTTGGCAGGCGTCCAACCATGCCAACCCTTGACATCGGCCCTACCCAAGTCCTTGGAAAAGGATTTGACTTTCTCATAAAAGAGACACTCCCATTGGGACATCACCATGTTCTCTGGTTAGGTTTGTGTAGTTGAATCGCTTTCTGAGATGATCACCAACCCACCATTGATTCGGTTGCTTAAGATGACCCAGAATTGCTGGTGTCGGCAACAAGGACCTGTTTTACAGGCCGGTCTTGTGCACTGGGGATTTCCTCAGTTAGGTTCTTTTGTCTTGGGTTGGCTGCAGGAGAAGGTGTCTCGTGGTCCTGGGTTGACTGCAGGAGAAGGTGTCTCATGGTCCTGGGTTGGCTGCAGGAGAAGGTGTCTCATGGTCCTGGGTTGACTGCAGGAAAAGGTGTCTCGTGGTCCTGGGTTGACTGCAGGAGAAGGTGTCTCGTGGTCCTGGGTTGACTGCAGGAGAAGGTGTCTCGTGGTCCTGTGTTGACTGCAGGAGAAGGTGTCTCATGGTCCTGGGTGGCTTCAGGAGAAGGTGTCTCATGGTCCTGGGTTGACTGCAGGAGAAGGTGTCTCATGGTCCTGGGTTGGCTGCAGGAGAAGGTGTCTCGTAGTCTTGGATTGGCTGCAGAAGAAGGTGTCTCGTGGTCTTGGACTGGCTGCAGGAGAAGATGTCTCATGCCTGTTTGCATTCTCTTCCCCTCCTTATTGTTTTATTATGATTTTATTAGAATGTAAGCCTATGCAGCAGGGTCTCGCTATTTACTGTTTTACTCTGTACAGCACCATGTACATTGATGGTGCTATATAAATAAATAAATAAATAAATAATAATAATAATAATAATAATAATAATAATAATTGGGTTGGCTGCAGGAGAAGGTGTCTCATGGTCTTCTCTCCATACCGAATCATGTGCATTTTGACTTAGCGGCCAGTGCATCCTCCTTCTCTCTGGTGCCCACCAGATGTTTTGGACTCCAACTCCCATCACATCAGGAATTCTGTGAGTTGTAGTCCAAAACATGTGTAGGACACCAGTTTTGGGAAATCTGAGTTAGCGATTTCCTCTAGGAGCGAGCTCTCTGTCGTTTCTGAGGTGTACATGTATATTAAGAAGTAACATGGGTACTAGTCCTGATGGCTGTATGCTATCTCCAATCCCAGAGACGGTATGCTTATGTACCCCAGGAGCTGGGGAACATGGGTGGGAGGGTGCTGTTGGACTTACATCCTACTTGTGGGTTTCCTGTCAACAGCTGGTTGGCCACTGGGTGAATAGAATGCTGGACTAGATGGACCCTAGGTCTAATCCAGCATGGCTCTTCTTACGTTCTTAGCAGGAGTGGGCAACTTGTGGCCTTCCAGATGTTTTGGCCCACAACTTCCATGATCCCTCCCTCATTGGCTGTGCTGGCTAGGGCTGATGAGAGTTGTAGGCCAAAACATCTTCAAGTCCACAAGTCTCTCACCCCTGCTTTAGACACAAGGGCAAGCAACTTGGTGCCTTCCAGGTGTTTTGGACAACTACTTCCACCATGGCCAGTGGTCAGGGATTATGGGAATTGTAAGCTGAAACCTCTGGTGGGTCACTTACCCCTTTAAGAGAAAGCCGCTGCCTCTAAAGCTTAGAGAAGACCTTCCAGACACAGACAGCTGGTGTGGTTTCCCCAGCGAAACAATCCGTTCAACAAGGCTGATGCTAGAAAGAGCGACCGGAGTATTAAGCGGAAGGCCAGACTTGGGTTCTATGTTGATTAGAAAGCAAATCCTGGTTGTAAAACATAAATGAGCTTGGTCCACTATTTCCCTTATTCATTTCTGTTTCCTCCCCAGGAGACAACACAGAACATAACCTGGGTCGTAAATCTGCTTTATGGTTCACATGAGAAAGGGTGGAGGAACTCCTTTAATGTCATCTTCCCAGAAGTGGGAAGGCGCATGAACCGGGATGTGCATCCAAGAATGCGCAGCCAGATTAGTCTTTTCATTATTTCTCTTAGGTCAACAATATTTCACTTCGCTTAGCCGTTGGCTGACAAAGCTTTAGCGTCCTCCGTCTCTCTCTCTCAAATCTCTCTCTCTCCCTCTGCCATCTTTGCAAGTCCCTCCAAAGCTTGCAAAGTTGCCAGAGACGACTGAGGGAGGAGAGAAGGCAAGGAGCGATGAAGAGCACTAACTACTTTATGGGTAATTGACCTACAACTACAGGCGACTTCCTAAAATTAGTTTTAACTATCAGTTAGCTGCTGCATTTCAGGAAAACTAATTAAATTAGAACTACTTTTGAAGTAGCTAAGTGGTTTCAGTGGCATGCCTATCATAAATTAAATTAAATGCTTGTTATGAGGCAGGCACGGGGGCGGGGGGGGGTTGGATCCAGGCTAAGTTAGTTCAGCCTAGGTCCCATTGAAATCAATGGGACAGAAGTCATGACTCGCTTTTCCTGTTGTTTTTCAATGAGACCTAAATTCAGTTTTATTTATTTATTTATTTATTTAAGGATTTTTATGCCGCCATTCAGCCAAAAAAGGCTCTCACGGCGGCTTACAAAAGTATTTCTTGACAGTCCCTGCCCACAGGCTTACAATCTAAAAGACATGACACAAAAGGAAAGGGGATTGGGAGGGAGGAGGAGGAGGGGGGAAAGGAAAGCAAATTCAGGCACTACAATCTTAGTTGGAAAGTTCAGCAGTTACAGGTGACAGCAGGAGGGAGGGGAGTTAATTGGGGAGCAATGCTATGGCCCCTAGACAGAGTCTGGCAGGGGGAGAGGGTGCATAGGATAGTTTGGATTCCTGGATCTGAGATTGGAATCAGGGCTCTGACCTCAGAGCCAGGAATATGAGCTTTCCTCTCCTTCCTCCTCCTATTTCTGGTGGGTGCAGAGAGAACGGTGCTGGCTGCCTTTATAAGGTCGCAAAGGTGACCTTGGAGCAGTGAAAGGGGGCATGCCGGTGGGCGGGGAGGAGACTGGAGAGGCCAGCTTATGCTGCTGCCTCAGGCCTCCCCAGCCTACTTTCCCCCACTCTGTACAGCACCAGTTAGACAGGTGAAAAGCCCATCTAGCTAAAATGAAGAGAGGCTGATGCACGGAAGCAAAAAATCACCTCTGCTGCTCCTCCCACTCTGGATTGGAAGCCTCTGAGTTCGGTTGCTTATGGCCATCCCAACAGGATTGCCCCTGTAGTCTGCAGTGGTAAAAGTTTGAAGTCCAGGTACGGCCCCCATAGCCGCACCCACAAGTAGAGCCCCCCAAATGCAAGCAGCTGCGTTGACCCACCTTTCTGTGAGTGTGTCTTATATATCTTTTGTAGGTCTTTCGTGAAACTCATTGGACTTAATCACCCATTAGTGACCAAGCCTCCCCAAAAATACCTTGCATCACACCAGGGGGGAATCTACACTATAGGTTAAAACGTTATTGTTAGCCAACGTTACTTACCTTTTCCTGTAACGTTATTTGGTTGCCCCGTTGCCTGATCCTTGATTCCGTCCTTTTTATGCTCCTCCCAATGCCCAGACTGTCTCTTCTACGATCCTCCCACTTCCATTTTTGGTGATTTTGGTTGGATGATAGCGTGGAGAGGAAGCTGTCCCAACCAGGAAGTTGTCCCAAACAGGAAGGAGAGTGGAGGATCACGTGCCATTGCATTTACAATGCGACAGGGAATACAGCGATAGAAGACTGCACATTGAAAGCTAACAACGGTGCAGAAGGGTTATAACGGTAAGGTAAAACGGAACATAATTCACCTATAAAACGTTATAACTAACGGGTCATGTGACCAGTGACGCAATCAACGCCCTATGTGCCGTTATAGGTACGATAGTGTAGATTCCCCCCAGGAATAGCTCACAACTTTGCTGGCCAAGTCCATTTCCCCAGAGAGAACAGGGAATCTTGAGGGGGTGGAAAATGCTACCGTCATCCCTGTTAATCAAAAAGTCCTGGTACTTTGACCCTGTGAGCCCTGGTTCCACTACAACAGTAAGCCTGTGCGCACCAGTTGCTGGGGAACATGGGCGGGAGGGTGCTGTTGCACCATGTCCTGCTTGTTCATCCCTGGCTGATGGTTGCTTGGCCACTGTGTGAACAGAGTGCTGGACTAGATGGACCCTTGGTCTGATCCAGCAGGGCTCTTCTGATGTTCTGATGTTCTTACAACACTGCCAGTCTAGTTCCAATGCCGAACTCCCTGTGTGAAGGTTTGCACCGTCTGCAAGGAGGGATCAGTGAGAATGAAGCTGGAGCTTCTCTTGCATTTCCTTTGAGCCCATTTTAACCCTTTCTTTCCTCAGCCGGCTTGGAGAGCAGAAATAACCCGGCGAGGGGAAAGTCTTTTGAGGCTGGAGAGTATGCACGGATGTGAAACTGGGAGGTGCGGAAGTCCCGTCCCCCCTAATTCTCCCTGGCAAATGCTCCTCTGCCCGCAGGTGCGCTACCTTGGCAAATGCAGTTTTCGGAACACGTGTTGTTCCACCCTTAGAGCTTCGAGCCAAAGGCTGATTCTTCCGTGCATATTTCTCAAGATCGTCCTTGAAGATACTTGAAGAATTTTATTTTTCGTGAGTCAAGAGGTGTGATGAAGAGGGATACGGTCTCTGCATGAACAGTTCTGTTCGTAATGTCGACCCTGTGCATAGAACAAATCTTCCGCCTTTTAAATATCCTCTGAACTGAATTGCAGCAAGCACTGGGTGTGTTTTTGAAGCTGTTGGCTTTTTCTTTGAACGGTGCGTGATCCTGGCTAGAGAAATGAATGAAGGGAAGAAGACTGAAAACCCAGAAATGAAATGTTCAACCAAATGCAAATATTGATATTTTAGACGAATGTGTTTGATCTTCACCCCTCACTCTACACACCCAAGATTTATGTTGGTTTTTGATGGTATTCCACAGTGGGTGGAGGAATTAATTGTTCTTTAATTGCAGTGGTGTGACAGGGCTTGGCTGTTTATGCACACACTGACATGTTATCCTACTGCAAGTCTCTGAGGCAGCGGATAAACTTTTTAATTTGTTCTTGATAAAGGGTGCCTCTGTTATAAAGCCTGCTTCACAAACTCGTTAAGCTAGAGTATTTGGATTTCTGACAAGAGACAGGGCTTTCTTGGTGGTAGCCCCACAGTTGTTGGAGCCGTCTTTCGATTAACATTTACTTTCTATTGGTGCTGAAAGCTCTGGGTTCAAGGAAGTTGTTTAATGTGTTGGGGCTCAGACCCCACCTCTGCCTCATCCTCAGTCTTTTGGACAGGTTACTGAACCATTGCCACGCCTCCCATGGTGGCCATTTTGTGGTGGGGCCCACGACAGGTTCTTAAACGGGCAAACGCGCCCATGGCCCCCAAAATGTTCCCTAACCCGGATTTAAATGAATGAAAAATGAGGGAATTGAGAGATTATCATGTATAAGAAAAGTTTAGATCCGCTGTTTTTTTTTCTAGTTCCTAGTTCAACAGGAAGTGATTGGGAAGGCCAGCATGTTATGTCGGAGGGTTTGCCTTCACCCCTCTGCTATTCGCCCCCCTCGCTTTGCTTCTCATTTGTGGGTCGTATCCAGAATTAGTTCTACATAGACCCATGGAAATGAACAGGACTTCAGCTAATCAGAACTACTTTAAGTCACATTCATTTCGGTGGGTCTTCTTTCAGCAGGACCAATGTTAAATCATAGAATCATAGAATCATAGAATAGCAGAGTTGGAAGGGGCCTACAAGGCCATCGAGTCCAACCCCCTGCTCAATGCAGGAATCCACCCTAAAGCATCCCCGACAGATGCTTGTCCAGCTGCCTCTTGAAGGCCTCTAGTGTGGGAGAGCCCACAACCTCCCTAGGTAACTGATTCCATTGTCGCACTGCTCTAACAGTCAAGAAGTTTTTCCTGATGTCCAGCTGGAATCTGGACTGTGATTCCCTCCGCCCTGTGACCCCTCCTCTCGAGCTGTCGCGTTCGGCGGTGATTTCATGGATCTGACCTCCCAAACTACAGATGTCACGGGAGGCGTTGTGGGGAAAACGGACTGCTTCTGGCCGACGGTATATTTCTTTTGTGTGTCTTTGTGGTGGTGTTGTGTGTGTGCGTTTTTAGCCGAAACAGGACAAGCCTCGTCTCATTTTAACAATTGAAGGAGTTGGTGGTTTCCTCTTCCATGTATGCAAGAAAACTGTCTCACAGTAAACTTTTCCATCCCTTCAGCCACTTCCTTAGGAATAGCGCTCTGTCCTCTGCAAACAAAAAGTTGGAAACACGTCTCTCGCGTTCGTAATGGTTTGGTTTAGTCACACAAATGTCTGTGTTTCTAGCTTGAAGATATACCTGATGCCCTCTAGAAGTGCTGGGGGATGATGGATTCAGGAAGGCTGAACCTCCTATTGTTTGTTTCCCAGGAACTGATTTGAAAGAATAATAATGAAAAAATAATAATAATTGAGATTTAACGAGGCTTGCAGGTTGGAATGGATAGACTTGTAGAAACCCATGTTTGTTGGCTGATCTTTGAAAATACGAGATTTATTAGAAGGGCGGATGTGGGTGAAAGCAGATTTGGGTTTGTTTCTCCCCCCCCCCCCCGGTTGTGTTACATCAGACTTTTACATTCACTGTAATTAGCAATGATTAAAATTAGTTGATAATTTAATTAGGATTCTCCCCGTAGGGATGAACGGCTAGGCGCGTTGTCTTGGCACTCGTGTAGGTTCAGCTAAAAGGCAGCATTTTGAACCTGATAGATTGCAGGCGCTTCTCTTAGGTGTGAGCCCAGGTGTAAGTCAGAGGTGGGCAGATTTCAGGCTTGTGGGATTGATGTTTTACCAGAGCGCTGAGGCCTGCCAACCTGAGCCAAATGCAGAATGGTTGCTTAGGGGGGCAAAATCAGCTATCTATTGCACACTTCAACCCATCTGCTGCCATATATACAAATCATAGATAGAATCGTAGAATAGTAGAGTTGGAAGGAGTCTTCAAGGCCGTCAAGTTCAACCCCCTGCTCAATGCAGGAATCCACCCTAAAGCATACCTGACAGATGGTTGTCCAGTTGCATCTTGAATACCTCCAGTGTGGGAATGCCCACTACCTCACTAGGTCATTGCTTCCATTGTCGTACTGTTCTAACAGTCAGGAAGTTTTTCCTGATGTCCAGCTGGAATCTGGCTTCCTGTAACTTGAGCCCATTGTTCCATCTCCTGCCCTCTGGGATGATTGAGAAGAGATCCTGGCCCTCCTCTGTGAGACAACCTTTTAAGGAGTTGAAGAGTGCTATCATGTCTCCCCTCAATCTTCTCTTCTCCAAGCTAAACATGCCCAGTTCTTTCAGCCTCTCCTCATAGGGCTTTGTTTCCAGACCCCTGATCATCCTGGTTGCCCTCCTCTGAACACGCTCCAGCTTGTCTGCGTCCTTCTTGTATTGTGGAGCCCAGAACTGGACACAATACTCCAGATGAGGCCTAACCAGGGCCGAATAGAGGCGAACCAGTACCTTGCGTGATTTGGAAGCTATACTTCTATTAACACGGCCCAAAATAGCTTTTGCCTTTTTTGCAGACAGATGATTTGCCATAAATCAGAGATCTTAACCCATCCATCTAAAACTGTCCCGCAGAGCTGAACAAACACCTGGTCAAATGCCAGGGATGTGTACTCCGATTTTGCTAGTTCTACTATGTTTGTAATCCCCTGGAGGGCAAGAAATCCTCAGTGGGGGCCCTCCCTCGATGAGTCTACCTCCTCACTGCCATTGACACCAGCTGTTCTTGCTCCTCGTCCTGTTTCTCTTCATTGCTGCCACTTGCTTGCTTGACAGGCAGAGACCCAGGGAAGAAATAGGCATAGAATCATAGAATAGTAGAGTGGGAAGGGGCCTACAAGGCCATCGAGTCCAACCCCCTGCTCAATGCAGGAATCCACCTTAAAGCATCCCTGACAGATGGTTATCTAGCTGCCTCTTGAAGGCCTCTCGTGTGGAAGAGCCCATGACCTCCCTAGGTCATTGGTTCCATCATCGTACTGCTCTAACAGTGAGGAAGTTTTTCCTGATGTCCAGCCGGAATCTGGCTTCCTGAAACTTGAGCCCATCATTCTGTGTCCTGCATTCTGGGAGGATCGAGAAGAGATCCTGGCCCTCCTCTGTACGACAACCTTTCAAGTATTTGAAGATTGCTACCATGTCTCCCCTTCTACTGTTTCTCCTTCTCACCACCATTGCCTGGGCCACCGCAAGAGGCAGGTGAACAAGAAGCTTGCAGTGGTGAAGAATAGGAGATCTCTTTTGACAGTAGGCCCCAGCTGGAGTGTGGGCCCTTGGCAGGTGCCCAGTCATACCGACTCATGACGCCGACCTTGGTTTAAAGAAAACCTTGCTGATTCATATGTCACCCGGCTGATTTTCTTGCTGATTTTCACACGTTGAGCCCTGTCTCTCCTCTTTACCACTTCTAGCTCTTCTACCACTTCTACCACTTCTAGCTTTTAATGGTTTGAGGGTGAGGGTTTTAATGGAATTGTTGTAATGTGGGTTGAGGGTTTTAATGGAATTGTTTTATGTGTTATTGTAAAGTGCCTCGATGCCAGAAATGGTGAGGCGGCGCTATAAAAATGCTTTAAATAAATAAATAAATAGCTCTTTGGGGAAGCAGTCTTCTTTCAAAGAGGCTGCTGATTGCTGCTGATGGTGCAAAGGATTTGGCAAACCGGACGTCTGAAGTTGCGTGCCTGTCGTTGAAAAGGTTCTGGGGCACCGCGTTGTACTGAATTACAGGGAATGTTTCATTTTTATGATTTTTTTTTCTGTGCCAAAAGCCATAACAAATCCAAAAGCCCTGTGCACATTTAGACGGCTTGAGGTTCAAGTAGGTCTTCAACACTCCTGAGTAGGTATTTGTAATAAGATCATACAGTCGCATTCCATACCAAAGCCCTCCAGGGGATTACAAAACTAGCAAAATACCTAAAACAATAACAGCAAAAAAAAAGTTTAGCTCACAAAACCCAGCCAAGTTTCATAAAGATTTTTTTTTAACAATGTTGGCTTCTAGAAGGCAATTAACGATAAACTATGCATTTAATGTACAAAAAATCCAATTTATATTTTTTTAAAAAGCAATTGCTTTACCAAGTTATAAATGACTATGCTGATAAACAAAGCAATGAGCGAATTGGACTTTTAATGTTCCAGGATCTGTTTCCCTCCAGATGTGTTACACATAGGTTGAGGAGCACTGCTCTAAAAGATAAAGGACTATAGAAGAAGCTTGACTTTATCGAGACATACACTCTATTTTCTATTTTTGGTGTTTTTTAAACAAATTATCAATAGGAGCTTAAAAGTCATTGCTGACTTTCCCCATTGATTTCAGTGGGTCCTATGTGCAACTAACTTGGATGGGATCCAACCCATTATCCAGGAATAAAAAGCATTTTGCAAACATAAATGTTGTGCGTTTATGTGAGCAAACCCTCCCTAACCTCATCTGCAAAGAATGTATTAAGACTTAATATGTTTGGCATAAAGTGCGGCCATAAACCTTGGGCATGAAGAATTTATGTGTCCATAAGATTTTGCAAGAGCCCTGTTACCCCGTATATAAATATCTCTCCAAGATTTTAATATTTTGGGAACACTGAAAAATAATTAGTATTTTATTTTTATTTTTTGAAAGGTCCCTTCCTACACAGTATGTGAATGATATGATCCCATATGGTTCCATTTTTGCATGAGTAAGAGTCCATTTATACACTGTGTTCCCTATATGGCTGGTGGGAAGAGAGAACCCAAGCCCAAGATTTATTCAGGTAAGAACACCCGCCCCCATAATTTGGAGAGGCCACCAGTGAGGGAGGAAGCAGCAGCTAGGCACCTCTCCACCGTACCTGGGTCCAGCTCCAGCTGAGAGCCCCCTCCCTCCTGCTACCAACTGTCTTTGGAGAGGCCACCAGTGAGGGAGGAAGCAGCAGCCAGGCACCTCTCCACCATGCCTGGGTCCAGCTCCAGCTGAGAGCCCCCTCCCTCCTGCTGTCACCTGTAACTGCTGAACTTTGCAACTAAGATTGTAGTGCCTGAATTTGCTTTTCTTTTCCCCCTCCTCCTCCTCCCTCCCAATCCCCTTTCCTTTTGTGTCATGTCTTTTAGATTGTAAGCCTGTGGGCAGGGACTGTCAAGAAATACTTTTGTAAGCCGCCGTGAGAGCCTTTTTTGGCTGAATGGCGGCATAAAAATCCTTAAATAAATAAATAAAAAATTATTGTTATGTCCAAATGTAGCAAGTGTCCATGGACACGTGTGTGTGTGTGTATTTTATATATGAGATCAAGGTGGAAGCCGAAATGTTTAGCTGTAAATATATTTTAAAGTAATGTTTGTCTATTTATCTTTCATATATATGTATACATACACATATAATTTTAACCATCGACACTAAGAAATCCCAGGAGCCGATTAAATCTTATCATATGCTACCAAACACCTGAGAATGGAGGACGGTTTTAACTTGGCAGTGAAAACATAACAATGTTGGCACCAGGCAGGCCTCACTGGGGAGGTTATTCCATCATCGGGGGGGCCACCACTGAGAAGGTCCCTCTCTCTTGTTGCCACCTTTCAAACTTCCATCAGAGGAGGCAGCTGGCCTTTTTGCTTTTTGTTTACTGTTGTATTTTGGAGACCTTGGTGTGGTCCTCCTATCTCCCTCTTCCTCCTCATTTTGAGATGCTCAACAAACTAGAGGAGACCATGCCTCTGAGGACAAAGATGGCCGTTCTTAAGACAATGCAGGCCCTTTGGATGTGAAGGGGTGATGTTGCCTTGGCAACAGAACTCTGAGCACCTTCGCCCTCATGGCATCTCCAAGGGCCTCAGACCTCTTAAGAATTGTAGCTTTAAACTACTTGACATGGAGTTGAAATTTCCTTTATTTTGTAGCACAGTGTTGGCCACAACCTAGTGCAGTTAGGTAGATTTAGGCCTGTCGAGTGGAACCTTATCTTACTCTCTACTGAATTGTGGTCATTCGACTACTACCGTTCGGCAGCAACAGCAAGGAGAAGGAGGAAGTCTTGAAGATGTTCTGATTAAGCATTTATTTTCCAGTAGCAACAACAAAGCTTCCTCTTGAGCGTTTAAAAAATATTTAGCCTCTTTGCCAACTTCTAATCAGGGTTCTCATCATCTCTTCCAGTACATCCGTTCTCATTTACATGAGGTGGTGAAATGATAAAGACAAAGCCTCCATGGCAGCCTTCCCCAACCTGGCGCCCACCAGATGTTTGGGATGGCAACTCCCGGCATTTCTTAGTATAGGCCATGCTGGCTGGGGTTCATGGAAGTTGGAATCCAAAACATCTGGATGGCATCAAATTAGAGAAAGCTGCTGTAAGGAGTAATAGCTACAAAACCTTCTTCATGGGATGACCCTGAGATGTGCTATTATGAGAGAGGATGAACAACATCTCCCTATCTACTTTGACATACCATGCATAATTTTGTCCACCTTTCTCATGTCTTCCCTTGTTACTCACTATTTTTCTAAGCTCTAAGAAGCCCCATAATCACATTTCCTTATAGGGGAGCTGCCCCAATCTCTTGATAATTTTATATGGTCTTTTCTGAACAGACAGTGGGGTGGGGGGGGGGGAGAGAGAGAGAGAGAAAGAAAGAAAGAAAGAAAGAAAGAAAGAAAGAAAGAGAAATTTTATTGTGAATGTAGCATCTGTCAGGGTTTCTTCTCTCACCTGGGTCCCTTAAGCAGCTTCTTAATTACCTCTGCCTCGTTTAAAAGTCCCACCTTCCTTCTTTTTCCCTTTCCCTTTCCAGCAATGTGGGGTTAAGGCTGTAGAAATGGGGTGAGTCACACTCCAGATGCTTTAGGTTAAACACAAGTTTGCTAGTGAAGTAGAACAATCAACTTACAACCAAAGGCATTTAGTCAATAGAGGTGAATGATACAAAAGAAAACAAAAGTTGCAAAAACACAAATTCTTTTACCCTAAGCTGCACTTAGACTTTTCAACCTGCATCTTTCTGCTCCTTTCTTATGGCCTGGTCTTTCTCCAGCTGTCCCACTCTTTTATACCTTCTTTCCCCAAAACAGAAAGCACTGTTCCCACTTTCAAGTAATGAAACTGAACTGGGAGGTGATTCTTAACTGAAGAAATTAAACTATTCCTTTTAGGGATACCCCCTTCCCAACGGAAACACCCCCAAGCCTCTAAGGCCTGACTTTCAATACCTTGCCTCAGTAGGCCTCAAACCTTTACACCGTCACAAAATGGCTAAACATTTCCTGGCCTGCCATAGTTCCCTGCTGTTGGCTACTCCGAAGCAAGATTTGAAACCCACAAACATTTCTCTTCAGCAAAACGAAGGTCTCTGTGTGTGTGTGTGTGTGTCTGTCCCCGTCCGTGTCTTTTTCCTGCTAGCCAGAGAACAATGCAAAGGTCAATTGTGTTCCTTTGCTCTCCCATTGCATGATGTGGGTGTGTTCGTGAATGCATCCCTGGAATTCCATCATGGGATCTGCATCTTTTGAAGCTGATGCTAAAATTACTGCCTAGGTTCTTCCAAAGGCGGATACTGATAGAAGATTCAATGAAATCGAAGGTCGCTGGTCAGGGAGGCGTTGAAAGATACCTGGCTATGATACTATTTCTGATTTAATAATGCGAATGAGAGGCTAGCCCTTTGTAATAATTAGGACTAATTACAGAAGAGGTGTTGACAGATGGGCTAAGAGGAAACAAACTGCCTTTATCCAGTAGCTTAGAGTCGGATTACTAGGCTTGTGTTATCTGTTTCTCGGAAAGTAGACACTTCAATCATTCACTAAGTCTTCAAAGGAGAAAAGGGATCCTGACAATATACAGGATTCGGGACGAAGCTATGAAATAAGGCTTTGATTGGGGGAAGGGGGGAACGGCTAAATTAATCCCCGTTCCGTAAATTGTCATAGGGTTTTTAAAGTTTGAATTACAGATGGAGAATCTGATTTGGCGTACTTGGAGCGAAGTCAGCCAGGGTATCAATGACTTGTCTCTCTGGCAGCGATGGCGATTGTGGATTGAGCAATGGCTGTCTCTTTCCTGTCACGCTTACAATAGTCATTCTTTCCCCCTTTCTATCCCTCTTCGCCGTCCTCTTCAGAAAGTGGTTTTGGTTTTTTTTGGAACTTTGGGGCTGTGAAGGTTTGAGGCCTACTGAGGTACGGTAATAGTCAGGCCTTAGGGGGCTGTGAAAGTTTGAGGCCTACTGAGGTATGGTAATAAAGTCAGGCCTTAGGGGGCTGTGAAGGTTTGAGGCCTACTGAGGTACGGTAATAAAGTCAGGCCTTAGGGGGCTGTGAAGGTTTGAGGCCTACTGAGGTACGGTAATAAAGTCAGGCCTTAGGGGCTGTGAAGGTTTTAGGCCTACTGAGGTATGGTAATAAAGTCAGGCCTTAGGGGGCTGTGAAAGTTTGAGGCCTACTGAGGTATGGTAATAAAGTCAGGCCTTAGGGGGCTGTGAAGGTTTGAGGCCTACTGAGGTACGGTAATAAAGTCAGGCCTTAGGGGGCTGTGAAGGTTTGAGGCCTACTGAGGTATGGTAATAAAGTCAGGCCTTAGGGGCTGTGAAGGTTTTAGGCCTACTGAGGTATGGTAATAAAGTCAGGCCTTAGGGGGCTGTGAAGGTTTGAGGCCTACTGAGGTATGGTAATAAAGTCAGGCCTTAGAGGCCTGAGTTGTTTTTTGGGGGGAGAGGGGGTATCCCTGAGAGCAGTTGTTTCATTTCTCTGGTTAAGATTCATTTCCCTAGTTAAGTTTCATTTCTCTGGTTAAGTTTCATTTCTTCAAAGTGGGGGATAAAAGAGCGAGAGAGCCAGAGAAAGACCAGGCCATAAGGAAGGAGCAGAAAGATGCAGCTTGAAGAAGTCTAGGTGCAACTTAGGGTAAAAGAAAGCGTTTTTGCTACTTTTGTTTTCTTTTAATGCCTTTTGCATCACTCAGTTCTAAATACCTTTATTGTTAATTAGGTTGTTGTACTTCACTAGTAAACTGTTGTGTTAAGGCACAAGTGTCTGGAGTGTCACTCTTCCCACATCTACAGCCTAAACCTCATGTTGCTGGGAAAGGGAAAGTAAAAAAAGAAGGAATGTAGGACTCTTACGGAGGCAGGGATCCTTAAGGAGTTGCTCAGGAGGTTCAGGCCAGAAGAAGGAACCATGACAGGGGCTCTCCTACAACATTACTGCAAGTACAACATGATGCGCAGATGACAAGCAAAATCCGATAATTTGAATCATAATAAAAGAAAGACATTCTAGAAAAGTCACGGTGAAATCACACGCTAAAGTGAATGACTTGGAAGGGGTGAAATGAAGCGTATACATGAAAGCATGAAAACAAACTTTGGCAATATTAGCCAACCTCCCCCTCCCCCCACTTCAAATCTAGGATCTTTTGCATTTGTGCTGCAATGCTACACATGTTCACATAGAAGTACATAGGAGATTAAGCAGCTGCCTTATACCGAGTCAGACCTCCTAGTAAGTGAGTTTAAGTTGCCTGGTAAGCGTGTTGAAGCTCACATTGTTTCTGAAGCCCTTCAGTAAACTGCTGTGCCCTATCCTTTCAGTATTTACTTATATAATTAGAATGGTCTGGTTGTGTAGAAAATAACTGGATAAGACACTTACAGGTTACCAAATTGCAGCAGGATTTTTTTAAAAAAATAATAATAATAATGGCATGGCTTCCTTTGGAGGAATGACTTAACAGCTAAACCAGCCCTGTAGGGTTTCAATGTTGACCCCCTTAACAAACGCTAATTCTCACCCTCTAACCAATCTTGACCCCGCTAACGGCAAAGAAATACGGCAGCACATTGGGATAACAGAGAAGTTGATTTCAATTATTAATTCGTCGCCACAATGGAGGCATTTTCACTCGTGCTTAAACATTTATAACAGTTTCATTGTGTGGCAAACGTGGTCCTCCTTTGATCTAGATTTTCTGGTTTGAGCTAATAGCGCTGGTAAAAAGTCCTTAATAAATTTGGTCGGAACACGGACATGATCTGATTATCAGATGAAAGATTGACACTCCGGTTCCTGCCAGCTTGGCGGCGGAGCACAATAAGGAGGCTATTCAGAGCGCATTCAAAGGCCGGCGGTTCAAGTTCAGGTACGGTGGGATGGTTTGAAATTCGGGCGATGACAAACCACTTTTAATTTCACTGGGCCTTTTTGTGTCTGGTGTCGACGTAACGTTTCCCGATCTCATTACCGTGGTTAAAAAGATTTGGAACCCTCGTGGGTTCAGGAACACGGGAAACTGCTTTATATGGAGTCAGGCCCTTAGTTCATCTAGGCCAGTATTCCTGACACTGACTGGCAGCAGTTCTGCAGGGTTTCAGGCGGGAGTTTATTTTTCCAGCTCTACCTGGAGATGTCAGGGATCGAATGAACCGGGGATGGCTCTCCAAGGATTCAGACAAGAGTTTTCCAGACCTAACTGCAATTTATTTCTTTATTTAAAACATTTCTTGGCCGCCTTTCGGGGCAGAAGCCCTCACGGGGCAGCTTACAGCCATAAAACACATTAAATGCATTAAGCAATATTTATTGTCTTGACAGTGAAGATAGGATGGGAGTTGTGTCTATTGGGCGGTATGGAAATGAAGGGGAAAGGATGCACTTGGGCACTCCCTGAATTCTTTTTTTTTTTAATGCACCCCTTAAAGGCAAAATAGGGTAGCAATTTATTTATTTATTTATTTATTTATTTATTGCATTTTTATACCGCCCAACAGCCGAAGCAATGGGGATAGTTATTTTACCTGGGACGGGTACCAGGAAATAAGGATCGCTCCCAGCATACGAAAGCACAGTATATGCAATGGATTTGAAGCAACGAGTTTAAATTTCGGGTGGGCAATTTATGGTTTAAGTCTATATGCCAACATTAAATTGGCTCACAACCAGATGAAAGAGCGTGATTTCCTCCATCAAAGCAAAACAAAAACTGACTCATTCGGATATTAAGGTGTGTGCATGTATGTTTATATATATACACCCACAGTGGTGTTCCAGGTAAAGTAGGCATCCAGCCGCCTGAACACTGTGAAAATACCCCTGTTCTTTTTCAGTTATGGAGGGAGTTGGGTGATTTAAATTTGGACTTTCTGGTCTCACACGCACCCACATCCAACTGCCCTTTAGATGTTAACCTGTACAACTTCTCCCTCCTCATGTGTTTAAAATAGGGTTTGGAACTTAGGGGGAGCTACTTTCCACTCTCTGGGTCCCCCGCGGGTGGGGTTGCCATATTCTGAATCCACAAAACTGGGGCAATTTGGGGGTGGGGGGTGGGGGGGCTATGATTTTTTTTAAAAAAAACTGAGCAATATGTAAAGGTCTAGGGAAAGAAAGAAAGCTGTCTAAGCTTTAGTTATCTAACTCTGCAATCCTATGTGTGTCTACTCAGAAACAAATCCTATTAAGTTAAATAGGGCTTATTCCCAGGTAAGTATGCATAGGATTGCAGACTAAAGCACCTAAGCACCTGCAAATAAATAATAGGCAAAGAACAGTTTAAGCAAACAAACAGGGGGAAAAATGACACTAAATTACATTTCTCCACTAGTTCCCAAAAGCTAGAGGAGACTTCAGTGTGGAGGCTGACACTCCACTGAGCAGGCTCAAGGCACCATTTCGGAGGTTGGAATTTCTCCAGCCGGCTGGAACAGGAATCCGGGATTCTTGACTGACTGGCCAGGACATTTTGGAAATGCTTGGAAACCGTGACATTCCTGGTTTTCCGGGACGTATGGCAACCCTACCCGCGGGGCACACTCATGCCGGCTCTGTGTCGTGATGCGGCAGCTGCAAAAACGTGGCGGTTTTCTCACCAAATTTCAGTGGCAAACCCACAGCGGAGGCTGGAAAAGGGGACAAATTTAGCAAGGGAGATGTGTCTCTTTTAAGCCTCGGTTGTGGTTTGCCGCCGAAATTTGGCAGCAAGCCATTCATTTTCCCACCGCCACTACTGGTGGCAGTGACTGGACAAGAGGCCGTGTTTGTGTGTATATGTGTGATTTGCAGCCCCAGAGCCACGTCCGATCCAGCCCTGCTATAACATTGGGGAACATAATGCCCAGATATCCCAGAATCCAGCTTGTCATGAAATATTGTGGACCTGGTGACTTCTGAATATAAAATACATAACAGCGTTTTAAGTTTGTTCAACGGTTTAGGGAAGGGCTCTCGCTGGCTGGCTGGCGGGTGCTTTGCATGCAAAAGATCCGCCGGAAAGGTAGATCGTTTTAGATCTGTCGATAGTAAAATGTACACGGTAGCGCACGAAGCCTCCCAGAATAAATTAGAGGTGCTTTTTGAAACCTTCCTTTGGTTGTCCAAAATATAGCCCAGATTTTGGCTTGAGCCAAAGCCACTGCTAATCGAACCAGCTTAGTTTATATCAGAAAGAATTTTGACCTGTTGGGTTTCTTCTTTGCCACTTTTGTCATGGCACGCTTCAAGAGTTATCTTTTTCTTTTTGGTCCAATATGCATGGTTCCCATTAGAAGTTTTTAAAATAAATGCCTTTTACGACGTGCTCCGCCTTTTAGACGAAGAGTCTGATACGAGATGTCTATCAAGTATCATGTTCTTATGCCCCGTGGGTGGGAAAGGAAAGTAACATAACAGACAAATAAATAAATGGGGTGTTGAAAGTGGCATTATTTGAGTCAAGCCATTGCGCAACGGGATTGCAATTGGCTTACCGTCTTCCCCTGGTGGGTTGCCAAAAAATCCGATAATGTTATACTAAGGGTAGATTAATTAAAGAGTAATTAGAAGGCAAGTGCACAGAGCAGTCATAAAAAAATAAAGGTTTGTCATGGGAAAAATATTTGCCTAGAATTAATTAGGTTCCAAATGAAGTGTAGCTTTAAATTGCTGAAAATTACGGAGTCCTTAATTGCAGCTTTGGCCCAATTAATTTCAGGTATTGTAACGACTTGATATACTACTACTACTGTCAATTCCCTTCTTTTTTATTATTAAAAAAAAGGGGGGGTGAGAGAACCTCTCAAATGAGATTATTTCAGGAAACGTCTGCTAAAATGTCTGGAAGGTGTTTAATTAAACCTGTGCTGTCTAAGGACATTCTTAGCTCCATCTCGCTGTTGGGTACACGAGATTTGCACCTGATGCTGCTGCACCCCTAATTAAGGGGGCCGGGCCAACTGATCTCTAGCTGACAGATGACTCTGTGCGGCTGAACGAGAAAGCCTCTTTCTCTCTCTCTCTCTCTCTCCAGTCCCCTGGCTTACCAATTTTCTGCTAGATTGCCATGATTTATCGTGTGCCGACCCAAATTGACTTCTAAGCTCAGACGTCGCGGGGCGGATCCATGCACAACCCTCCTCCACTTAATGCTGGTGCATTTTTGCATTCTTTAATTTTTCAAGGGGATCGGACGTTCTCCTGTGAATGTTGGCTCAAGCATGGCCACACGGTTCTCATTTGAGGGGGTCAGATGTGTGTCTTTCGACCGAGGCCTGCGGCACATACGGTCAGGCTGTTTCTGAATATGTGAAGAGCATGTCGGAGTTACATATTTATTTTCTACATTTCTATCCAGCATTATGGGCAAAGCAATAATGGCTAAATGTAAAATAGAGGAAAAAATAAAAGTTCTTTTCTAAAAAGAAAGAAAGAAAAACGCCAAAAGCAGCAGATAAGAAGCATCAAAGTTGCTAAGGAGATAGATGCTAATCCCAGAGGGGAAAGCTGAAAGCTGAAAAGCAACTAACCGCACAATCCTATAAGAACGTAAGAAGACCCCCCCTTTTAAGCCATCCAAATTGGTAGCCATCACTACGTCTAGTGGTAGCGAGTTCCATAGTTTAACTATATAGTAGGTTTGCAAAGCCTCCAGCCCATGGGTGAGTTCTGACCTGTGGGGCACCCTGATCTGGCCTGTGGAGCCTCCCAGGGTTCCTCCTGGGAGTGGGACTTAACCTCCAAGCCCTGCCCTCTAGAGGTATCCCCGCAACAGTCAGTCCCCGTGGGCGATAGGAATGCACAAGGAAATAAGAATGTAAGAAGAACCATGCTGAATAAGACCCAAAGCTTATCTGATCCAACTTTCTGTTTGCACATAGTCAACTAGCTGCCCGTGGGAAATCCACGAGCAGGACGTGAGTGCAACAGTACCACTCCACCCCTATTCCCCAGCAACATGAGGCATATGGCATCTGATTTTGGGAGTAATATATAGCCCTCATGACTACTAGTCACTGATAGCCTTCTCCTCCATGAATTTCTATTCCCCCTTTAAAGCTATCCAACTTGGTGGCCATCACTACATCTTGTGGTAGGAGGTCCATCTTCTTGATCATCCCAGAGCGCAGGACACGGAACAATGGACTCCAGTTATAGGAAACCAGATTCCAGCTGGAAATCAGGAAAAACTTGGTGACTGTGAGAGCAGTACGCCAATGGAACCAATTCCCTAGGGAGGTTGTGGGCTCTCCCACCCTAGAGGCACTCAAGAGGCAGCTGGACAGCCATCTGTCAGGGATGCTTTAAGGTGGATTCCTGCATTCAGCAGGGGGTTGGACTCGATGGCTTTAGAGGCCCCTTCCAACTCTACTATTCTATGATTCTAGTTCTATTGGATAACTCAAAGTTCTAGTATATAGAGGGATGAAGGAAAAAAAGAACCTGTAATTGACAAACCTTCAATTGCATTAGTGGCCAATGTGTCAATTTCGGCCTCTATATGTCTTAGCGGCTTGGCTGGACTACTTCCCAGCTGGTGCTTTACTTGCGTTGAGATTAACCTCAGGGAAAGCAAGCCATGCAAACGAGCCCTGTGCCTTTGCAATTGAATTATTGTGGGGTTTGTTTAGGCTTTCTTCAATTTCACCATTGCATTTTATCGGGGGATTTGCGGCTTCGTAAAATGGAACAGCTGCATTTTCTTTCCTCTCCGCACCCCCATAATTGACAGAGTTGAACCTGCGTAGGAAAAATAAAATCTGCTCAGCTTCAGCTGTTTTCATGCTGCATTTTGATGTTCTGTATTTTAAGGGGAATATTTTCATGCTGCCTTGCTATTCGGCTATCTTCGATGTCTTTGCTTAAGGGTTTTTCCATGCCCAGAACATTTTAACTGTGTTTAGGAAGGTCAACCAGCTGATAGCTGTAGGCAAATGTGTCAAGACTGGAAGACTGGAAAAAAATTATCAGTGTGACGCACCAGGAGTATTAGAATGATGAATGTTTACGTTAATATATGGGGTGTACATATTGATTAATAGCTTTTTTTTGTTTCAGTGACTAAAATATATAAATGGCAACGAGATCCATATGCTAGCTTGGTGTCCTAAAAATAATTACCATCACTCTTAGTTTTGCTCCTTTGCTGAATATGTGTTTTCATATGGAAAATAGTTGTAGTGAACTTCCACAGCACACAGATGGAAGCATTTGAAAGTGATCCTCTGGGCACCAGCTCAGATTCCAAATTTTCTGAAAGTCACATTTGATACAGCGTGATCTTACTTATAGGACATAATTTACTCCAAGTAAAATACTCGGAATTTTAGGTTTTTGCCTGTTTGTGGTTAGCGTGCGTGTGTGAGAGAGGTGGCTGATCTCAGTAACGTGAAATACTTCACAAAGGTCTCCATGTCTTGCGATTTTTTAAATTCATAGTTCATTTGCTTCTATCAGGTTTCTTAGGTTAATACAGATGCTCCTCTAAACTATGGAACATGTAGTAGGCTTCTTCTCCTCTGGCACGTGGATTTCATCATTCATTTCTTGGTTTCCTCTAACCACAGTTGACTATAACATCCTCATTGAGCAAATGATGGTTAGCCATAACCTCCAACCATGAATTGAAACCATGGTGTGAAGTGGGTTGGCAAACCATGGTTTGGAAGCAATCTTGGTTAATGTTAACCGTAGTTAGCCCAATCTGGCCCTGGTTATGTGGAGTTAGATTTAAACACATGACTTCTACTCTGGTTTTAAGAACAAAAGAACATAAGAAGACGTGCCATGCTGGATCAGACCAAGGGTCCATCTAGTCCAGCACTCTGTTCGCACAGTGGCCAACCAGCCATCGGCCAGGGATGAACAAGCAGGACACGGTGCAACAGCACCCTCCCACCCATGTTCCGCAGCAACTGGTGCACACAGGCTTACTGCCTCGAATACTGGAGATAGCACACAACCATCAGGGCTAGTAGCCATTGATAGCCTTTGCCTCCAGGAATGTATCCAATCCCCTTTTAAAGCCATCCAGATTGGTGGCCATCACTACATCTTGTAGTAGTGAGTTCTTAAATGCACAAGAGATAAATTGTGTGCATGTGTGTGTTTAATTGCTGTCTGCCCTGAGTCTTCCATCTTAGGCGGAGTCGATGATGATTTAATAAGTAGAAGATCTGGTCATTAAAACCTGTCTAGCGTCTGTCTAAAACGTAAGGTGCTGGAAGCATTTATTGTTTCAGTCTGTAAAAAGAAAGGAAAGGAGAAAGGTCAATCAAGATAGAAGTGATGACATCTACAGAGTAGCAACTATTATTATATACTCTGATGATAAAAATCAGCAATCTCTTGATGACACTCTTAAAGTTGTCATATTTAAAACCTCCAAGGGCAACAGCGTTGCGTCATTTTGGGAGTATCTTGAACCAAGACTAGTGATGTTTATAACAAAATAATCCTTATGACTGCATGTGTTGCAACTACATGAATGGTTGTTGTTGTTGTTTTGTTTTAAGTGGGTTAATTGCTAGTCAGACACTTACCTGTCAAAGGCAACAGGTGATGTGGAAAGAAGCTGTAGAACTTAAAACTGCGTAGAGAAATTTTAAAATATGGTCAGAAGTATATACATCTATTCAATAAATAGAAACAAAATCAGTATTGGGCATTCCAAGGATAGGGACTGTTATCCGGATGAGAGAAAGCAGAAGCAAGATATGGGTTAAGAAGGTGACTTGCACCAGAAGAACGGGGAGCATTGGAGGGAATTTGCCCTTCTCCATCCCTCTCTGCGGATTAATTGAGGTGATGGATGATTTAGCGTTCAGGGAACGTCCCTGTTTATAGAGGATGAAATGCAGACACGTTTGATTTGGGATTAAGAAGTGATTTGGGAACGAAGGCTATGTCCACTTACCTGCAGGATAATCCTACTGAAAGCAATGGGTTTTTTTTCCCTTCTTGGGCAGGCATGTATGGGGTTGTGCTGCAATGAATCCCGACAGTTGAAATAAAGTGGTGGGTGTGGGTGTGTGGGTGTCAGTGCGGGGGCATCCGCACTTTGAAGATCAGCGTCTAATTCTTTAATCTTACTTTCCTTCCCAAGGATGGCACCTGGTGGGGCTGGAATTTCCAAAGAATAACAGGGATTTCATATATTTGATCAGTAGCACACCTGGATGTGTCAAATACCTTTGTGGCCGTAATTATGGCTGCACACCTGCTGGTTTGAGTCCCCCCCCAACTGGGGTTGCCAGATGTACCTAGAGAGATTTATTTCTGGTATACCTGACAATTTTTTTTTCCTTGGGCACCATCTCTCGACTGCTCAAAAAGTGAATAGAAAATAAGTTTCTTGGTCTTGGCTCTCGACGACGTTGGGATGATTAGGGGGTTGTGATGGGATGGCGGGTGGGTGTGCAGAGAGGACTGCATGATATTTTACCCGCAATTTTTGTTTTTGCTTCAGCGTGCGATGGAAGTACAAGTGACAGGGGTGGGAACAAGGGAGTTGCTGAATTCTGCTGGAATTTTTTTTCCTGTGGGAATCAGTTAATGTTTTTAAGGCTCTGGCAGTTGTTTTTAAAGGTAATCTTTCTGACATTTGCAAAAAAAATTATTACAGACTGTTGTGAACTGGAAACTGAACTTTTTGGGTGATTAAATGGTAAAATCAACAGCTTTGGAATTCTATAAATCCAATTATAAAAGGCATTTGCTGGGTTGGGTCTGAGATACTAAGGACATCTTCGTAACAGGTTAAGTGTTTTATGTGTTTTTTTCTGGCCAACTTGCGTTGGGTGCAGGGGTATCCAAAGCTTCCAAACTTCCAGAGGAACTGGTATTGGCTCCAGTGGTGACCACCATTTTTATATGTGTAGATTCCACCTTCCCCCACCTAAATGTCCTAGAGGTAGTGTTGTTGAAGGACATTCTAGGGGAAAAAAATGGTGTCCACCATCTGGAAAGACCTCTGGTTTCTTCGTAACAGGCCATTCTTGTATGAAGTGGAAACATTCACTGGAACAATGAGGATGGATTCTAGTCCAGTGGTAGAGCACATGCTTTGCCCCCAGAAGGTCCTGGGTTCAATCCCCGTCATCTCCAATTGAAAAGGGTCTGATGGTGAGGAAGAAGACCTCTGCCTGAGACACTGGAGAGCTGCTTCCAATCAGAGTAGTCTAGGGCAGCCCAGCTTTTTTTTTTTTTTGGACCATGGGCACATTCGGGAATTTGAGAAACTGCTGTAGGCAACAACGCAAAATGGCTCCCGCAGAGGATGTGGCTTGTCACGGAATGGCTGCCGTGGGAGCCTGGCTAGTCAAAAGTGAGCTAAAGAGGGGAGTATTGTGGGGAGCGAAAGAGCAAGGCTAGCAGCTGAGAAGGACAAGGGAACACTAATCATAGAACAGTAGAGTTGGAAGGGGCTTACAAGGCCATCGAGTCCAACCCCCTGCTCAATGCAGGAATCCACCCTACAGCATCCCTGACAGATGGCTGGAAGAGGTTGGCCTCTTGAATGCCTCTAGTGTGGGAGAGCCCACAACCTCCCTAGGTAACTGGTTCCATTGTCGTACTGCTCTAACAGTCAGGAAGTTTTTCCTGATGTCCAGCCGGAATCTGGCTTCCTTTAACTTGAGCCCGTTATTCCGTGTCCTGCACTCTGGGAGGATCGAGAAGAGATCCTGGCCCTATCATGTCTCCCCTCAAACTTCTCTTCTCCAGGCTAAACATGCCCAGTTCTTTCAGTCTCTCCTCATAGGGCTTTGTTTCCAAGGCAAAAGGAGAAAGAGCAAGGCTAGAGGCTAGGAGAAGACTACAATAACATTTTCTGAGGTTTTAATTAAAAGATATTTTTTTTTAAAAAAAGCAGGCAGTGTAGAGCTTTGTAGGCACCATGGGAGGTCCCCGCGGGTGCCCTGGTGGCTGTGGGCGCCATGTTGGAGACCCCTTGCTGGCATAGATGATATTAGGCTAGATGGACAAATAATCTGGCTTAATATAGGGCAACGTCCTAGGTTCCTAAAAAGGGGACCCATGGAGCAATCAAGCCCCTTTGGTCTCCTGTTTCATTTAGGGGCAGAAGTGTTTTTTCAAAAGCATCAGTAAGAATACAGATCTAAAACAACGAAGAACCGCCCCCCCCTACCTAACCCCGGTTAGATTGAATAAGATAAGTGATCAACATTCAGCAAATTGTTGGAGAGGTTGTGGGGAAAAAGGAACGTATTTACATATGTGGTGGCAATGCAAATATGTACAAAGATTATGGAAGATGGTGTTCTCAGAAATTGAAGAAATAGTGGGAATGAAAATAGAACAAACACCAAAAATAGCATTGCTGTCACTATTTGAAGATATAAAGTGTGGAAAAGGAACTATAGAGCTGATATCGAATTTGTTGGTTGCAGCACGACTGATGGTAGCTAGGAACTGGAAGGTCCAAGGGGAATATTCTATTGAGGAATGGTACAAAGAAGTATGGGACATAGCCATTAATGATAAACTGACATGTAATATTAAGTGGAGAAAAGGCGTAACTAAAATAAATGAGTTTGAAGGAATTTGGAAACAGTTCCTAGTGTTTGTGTTTACTAAGGGAAGTGGGAAACCACCAGCAGAAGAAACGATTAGATTTTGGACTCAAGAATGATCCCGAGGTGGGGGGTGCACTTTTATGTTAAGAACGAAGATGTTGTAGTATGATCAGGTATATGTAATAGTTTTTGATATTTGTACTCAACAATTATTCAATATGTATGCAGCAGATATTTGATGTTTTTTTTTTTCTTATTGTGTTTTGTTTCAGTTATATTTTGGTAATGTTTATCTATGTTTATATAGTGTTGAAAATGAATAAAAATTTAATAATTAAAAAAAAAAAAAAAGAACCGCCCCCCCCAAACACACACACAGACATAGACACACAGACCTATAGTGTTTCACAACCCGCCATAGTTTTATTTGCATTAGCAAGAGCTCCGTGGCACGAAAACGTGCTTTCGACTTTACGTACCGACGGAGTTGGGGCATGAGTGTAGCTATTCTGTCTCCCCTCCGCCCCAGTGTGCTGAACGTCTACAAATCCGCGGTGACGGTGCCCTTGTAAAAACATGCATTTGGAACATCGGTTTCATGCCAGCGAAATAACCCTCTCCGGATTCACACAGACGCAGCTTCTGCCAGTAAAATTCCGGTGTGTCAGTAATTAGGAAGAGAAGAAGAAGGTGGGGGAGGTGGGGGAGAGACCCCTGTTAAATTCTGCCTCGTAATTCCAGATAGCCTCTGGGATGCCTCTCCAACCATTCGGCTCCATTCCTATCCTATTTCTTCAGAAATCTTCCTTTGCATAAAGAACTACCTGCCCCCCACCCATCCCTGTGCTGTTTTCGCAGCACTCGCCTTTCGTGGTACAAAAACAGGAGGAATGTGTGCCATTACGCTTTTATTTCTCTTTCTGAAGACATCCGCAAGGTTGCGGAGTCGAAAGGGGCTTTTGAAACCGCAGCGCGTTTTTGGGGACAGCCCCGTCGGAAAGGGTGAAGCCCCGCGACGGACACCGAGGGGTTGAAATCTCACCCGGGGGAGCAGCTGTGTAAAAGGGTGCAATCAATCAGGATTTGACAAGTGTAAAACCTTCCCGGGGATCTCGCTAGGTGTAAATGATGCCCATGCCTTAGTGGGGTACATTCCAGGCAAATGGCACTTGGCAGACGGACAGCCTTACGTGGCTTAGTAAAGCCATACTTATGGCTAAGCAAACTATTCTACGACACTGGAAGCCAATAAACCCAGCGATACAGAATTGGATAAATTCCTGGAGGAGAAGGCTATCAATGGCTAATACTCCTGATGGCTAAGTGCATCCTCCAGTATCAGAGGCAGTAAGCCTTTATACAGGTGTTATTGGGGAACATGGGTGGGAGGGTGCTGTTGCACCGTGTCCTGCTTGTGGGTTGGCCACTGTGTGAACTGAGTGCTGGATTAGATGGACCCTTGGTCTGATCCAGTAGGGCTCTTCTTATAGTTACTTATTTATTACATTTTTATACCACCCAATAGCCAAAGCTCTCTGGGTGGTTCACAGAAATTAAAACCATGAAGAGCATAGTAAAACAACCATCAATCTAAAAACACAAATACAAAATACAATATAAAAAGCACAACCACACAGCAGAAATTGATATAGGTTAAAATACAGAATTAAAACAGCAAAGTTTAAATTTAAGTTAAATTAGGTGTTAAAATACTAAGAAAATAGAAAGGTCTTCAGCTGGCGATGGAAAGAGTACAGTGTAGGCACCAGGTGAACCTTTCTGGGGAGCTCGTTCCACAGCCGAGGTGCCACAGCAGAGAAAGCCCTCCTCCTAGTAGCCACCTGCCTCACTTCGTTTGGCAGGGGATCACGGAGAAGGAACCCTGTGGATGATCTTAAGGTCCAGGCAAGTACATATGGGAGGAGGCGTTCCTTCAAATAACTTGGCCCCAAGCCGTTTAGGGCTTTGAATATTAGTACCCACACTTTGAATCGGGCCCGGATCTGGACTGGCAGCCGATGAAATTGTAAAAGAACTGGCGTGATGTGGTCTCGCTGGCCAGTCCCTGTTAGTAAACAGGCTGCCCTGTTTTGTACCAGCGGAAGTTTCCATGCCGTTTTCAAAGGCAGCCCCGCGTATAACGCATTGCAGTAATCCAAACGAAAGGTTACCAGGGCATGTTCTTATTATGTTCTTACTTTATGTTCAAATCAAATCAGAGTATGAAAACAGGATGGATGCATCCTATTCTTCTGAAGATGTTCGCAAGGTTATGGAATTAAAAGGTTTTTTTAAAAAATCAGAGCATGTTTCAGCTGCCCGGGAAAAGGTATATTAAAACAAATTTCTAAAAGAAAATAAATTCCAATTAATGTGGTGTAATTTCCCTGAACCACAAGCTAAGCAATGTGGTCCACTTCCAAACCAGTGCAGGTTGGGAAAGAGCTGTCATACATGACACTAAATCCTTTAACTTTGTTCATTTAGCTTTAGTTTTACTATTTATTGATTTGGTTTCTGTTTAATGGATTTACTTAAATACACGAAACCTTTGCTGTTTAAATACAGGGCGCTATGAAGAGGAGAGGAGAAAACCGAAAGGGGAGACAGAGCAGGAAAAGTGTTCAGTGTTCATATTGTATTGAAAAACGTATGGGGGGGGGGGTCTGATTAAATGGTTAATAAAAAAATAGCATCACAGAAATGAACATCAGCTGATAACCACAGTGGATTACATTAAAGATTGCTGGATTTGACATCTTAACTTGTTGCGTGCGAACAGCAGGGTAGCTTGTAAAATTTGTTCCACAATGAGTATCATGTTGGGCTTTGGAGATTCTATCCATTATAAATCCCAGGAACTCACTGTGGCCATGGAAGAGAGACAAAATTGGGGGAATAATACTTCTAAACAAGGATTTGGGATGAAAATCATCTTAACTTCCCATGACAATAAGTTGTGATCCTAAGCGTAATTATTTCAAACAAATCCCAGAGGAATCATTGAGGCACTCATGGGGCTAGATGAATCTGTCCATTTCAGAGAGTGTCTGGGATCTATTGAACCTTGTTTTCTGCTGTAGCTTTTGTTGATTTTTAAAAATAATAATAATCTGTTTTTATTTGATGGTATTGTTGTGAGCAGCTTTGGAGGCCCGTATGGATCAAAGAGCATCCAAAATACTGTTTTTGAATTACAGATTGTATGATTTTATTAATGTAACAAAGGGTGAAAAAATAAATAGATCTTGCGCTGCGGTTCGTTCAATTTTGTACTCTGCCAATTACCCAAAACGTTGCTAAGAGGAGAAGGTAATAGCCCACACCTATCAATCTTGCTAACTGTTTAGGGATAATTCTCATGACCGTTTGGAGCTTATCTAAGACCGTGTATGTCAGTAGCTACTTATTTCTCGGTTTGGATCTAGGAGGGGTTGTCTTTGTGCTCCCCTCTGACTGTATTTTTTTTCTTATAGGAGTTTCAGATACATCCTTTCCATGATGGCTCTCCCACCTCCGGATCCACTGTACGTTCTACGGGGAGCAAATGACGCAGTCAACACTCTGTGCTTTCATTGTACGGACCCGGAACTGGGATTTCCCGTTCTTTTCTCTGGGTGAGTTTGGGAAGGACAGGAGGCATTACACACACCTACCGGCTGTCCATACAGGTGTGGGAATTGATCTAGGGTTTTAGGAACGGGTTTGTACCCAATATTAGTCTAACTTAAGCCCCATTCATTTCACTGAGTCTGCCCTATTATTAGAAACAATCCATACTCTACTGAGAACCTTACCTTCCACTTAGACGTGTGAAATTATTCTTAATTATTATTAATAATAATAACCCCCTTTAACAATCTTTTAAATTAAATTCAGAATAATACAAAACATGGGACCTGCAACAAAATGTTGTAGTGTAAAGTGCTCTTGGTCAGGGTTCCAGTTACTCCTTATTTCAGTTTCCCCTCTCCGCACCATGGAGCATGCATGTTTTTGGTGGAGGGGTGTTCCTCTTTAGGTTCTTCATCCCTACAGATTTTTTTTTGTACTTCTGAAGACCTTCCGTTTTCCCTGATAATGCTGCTTCCACATCGGTGTTGCATGGATGGTGCCATTTTGGCTCTATGATGACCAGCGCTCAGAGAAATTACATTGATATCCTACCTTTCTTCCTCTTGCAAGGGACCCACGGCTGAAGGTGGGTTTCATGGTCCCCCTCTCCGTGGTATCCTCACCACAACCCTGTGAGGTAGGTTAGGCTGGGAGCCCGTGACCGGCCCAAAGTCACCCACTGAGCTCCAGAGTCCAAATCCAACACTCTAATCACTATGCCACGCTGATACAAAAACAAACATCTGGAAATATAAAATATCTAATATAGCTTTAGGGTTGCAGACACAAGCTTGTGTGTCTGAATAAGTTTCGGAAATTGTGAGTAGAGATGTGGGCTCCTTTTATTTGGCTACTGTTTCGCTGCTCATACTTGCCCACTCATCTCCAAAGTTTATTTCCTTTATTATTTTAACTCTTGCTGCACACTTTTTGGTCTGGGTCCAGGATATAGAATCATATAATAGTAGAGTTGGAAGGGGCCTATAAGGCCATCGAGTCCAACCGCCTGCTCAATTTAGGAATCCACCCTAAAGCATCCCTGACAGATGGTTATCCAGCTGCCTCTTGAATGCCTCTTGGATGGGAAAGCTCACCACCTCCCTAGGTCATGGGTTCCATTGACATACTGCTCAAATGTAATAAATTAATAAATAAATAAATAAATAAATGTCAGGAAGTTTATCTCAAGGACCCCTTTCTTTCAGGTAAACCTAGCCAAAGAGTAAGATCTTCCTCAGAGACCCAGCTCCATGGCCCCCTGAGTAGTCAAATGGACAGGGTCTTCTCCACAGTGGCCCCAAGATTATGGAACTCACTCCCTAGGGAGGTCCATTTCACTCCATCTTTGCTGGCTTGTAAGAGTCCTCTTCTGTGGTCCCCTGAGACTCGCAGGGGAAGCTGGTAGCATCCAATGGCAGTTAGAGCAAGGCAAGAAGAAAACAGGACCATGGATAGCTCCAAGTGGGTTCTGCTGGCTGGAACTCTATTACTACTACAACAGGAGCATGTTGTCTCAGCAGGGAGCTAAAGCCACCTGAAGCCTTATGTAGTATGGTCGGGTCCACATCTGGAGGAGCTGACCTGGGTTGTTAAAGAGCCCTCACTTGATTTTGTAGCCTGAAACATTTGCGAAGCTGAGGGGAGGGCAGTTCTGCCAGAGATTCCTCCTCTGAGCCAGAGGATGACAGCAGAGCTATGTCCTCTGGCCAGGAATGCCCTGAATAAAGCACTGACTGTCCTCCATCCGAGGAAGTAGCCTCATCAGAATCCTCCGCTGCACACTGGAAGGTCCGAGGATGGGGAATAATTTGTCTCTCAGTCGCAAGACGTTCCTTGATGCCGTTAGCTCCTATTGCCAGCCTAATAGGGCTTCTGCTGGATTTTTCTGCCATTTTTTTTTTTTTTTTTACAATTGGTTGTTCTCCTGAGACCTGCTTATAATTTGAGGCTGTCAGTTGGTTTGTGGGTTTGGAGATCAAAAGATGAGATATAAATATATTTGTGAAAAAAGAGATGCCCTCCCAGGTTGCTTGAGAGCCAGAACAACACAAATTAAATGTATTCAGATATTCATTTTCAGGACTCTTTTTGTGGAATTGCAGCTTTTTGAGTTTCCTTGGCATAGAACATCTCGCCATTTTAACACCGCCTTTTCCAAAAAGGTAAAGAGCTTCTCTCTGAGGAGCAAATCGCCAAGCCAGTACTGATCAATAGGTTTGGGGATGGCATGAAATCTGCAGCCAACTTCAGGGTCTGGCCCCTTTAGGGAGCACAGCAGAATTTGTCACGCTTCAACCCTGTGGCTGAAGAAATGGCCATTTGTTTCCCTCGCCACGGTCCTTTTCGTTTAGATCTTCTAACGGGCTGATCCATATCTGGAATATGAAGACACGGAGAGTGGATCGAACGCTGGATGGGCATGGTGGGAAATCCGTGTACTGGGTGAAAACTTTCCCCAATAGAAGAAAGGCACTTCTTAGGTGAGTGACATGTGCAAAACGATCATTTTCTGGGATTAATAACATCTCTGTAAGAGACTTCACATTGAGGTTCTGGAAATCCATATACATCTAGGACACAAACTGAAAACAGGGCTGCTATTGGCACAAAGCAGGAATCTCGTTACGCCCAAGGGCCAAATTCCTTTGGGGACATAATTAGAAGCCCTTGGGAGCACCGTCCTACCCATGTTCCCCAGCAACTGGTGTACATAGGGACATTGCTTGTAATAATGGAGGTAGCATACAACCATCAGGACTAGTAGCCATTGATAGCCTTCTCCAAGAATTTGTCTCAGCCCATTTTTACACCAGTTTTAAAATCTCTTCACTGGCTGCCAATTAGTTTCCGAGTGAAGTTGGTTATCACCTTTAAAGTCCTACATGGTTTGGGTCCAGGCTAACTGCGGGATCGCCTTCTCCCATACAATCCGCCCCGCACACTCAGGTCCTCTGGGAAGAATCTATTTCTGTCAGTCAAAGTTAGGCTGATGGGTATTACCCAGAAGACCTTCTCTTCTGCTGCTCCCAGGCTGTGGAATGGCCTGCCGGAGGAGACATGTCAACTTAAAAGTCTTTCTGAATTTAAGAAAGCCATGAAGACTGATCTCTTCCGGCAGGCCTATCCAGGGGGATTTTAGGATGTTTTTAGGATGTTTTAACAATGTATATTATGTTCTTAATTCAGTTTTATGTATTTTATATTTACTGCTGTTCCCCACCTCGACCAAAATGGAGAGGCGGGTAAGAAATAATAATAACTATTATTATTATTATTATTATTATTATTATTATTATTATTACCGTATTTCTTCGATTGTAAGACGCCATCGATTGTAAGACGCACACTAATTTCAGTACCACCAACAGAAAAAAACAAAA
Source organism: Elgaria multicarinata webbii (assembly GCF_023053635.1). NCBI lineage: Eukaryota > Metazoa > Chordata > Lepidosauria > Squamata > Anguidae > Elgaria > Elgaria multicarinata. Next base: position 11,036,268 of record NC_086188.1, read on the forward strand.
CCTAAGACACACCCACGATTCTAAGACGCACCCCATTTTTAGAGATGTTTATATGGGGGGAAAAGTGCGTCTTAGAATCGAAGAAATAGGGTATTGCCATCCAAATTGGTGGCCATCACCACATCTTTTGGTAGTGAATTCCAGAGTTTGACTCTGGGCTGCGTGAAGAAGTCCTTCCTTTTATGTGTCCTGAATCTCCCACCAATCGGCTTCATGGGATTGACCCCATTGGGTTCTAGTATTCTGAGAGAGGGAGAAAAATCTCTCCCTATCCACATTCTCCACACCGTGTGTGTGTGTGTGTGTGTAATATAACCCACACACGCACAGTCACACAGCCCCCTCCAATGCATACAGCCCCACACACTGAGGATAACACCTCAGTGAAGCAGACCAGGCAGGCTCTAGACTGAAAAACCTGCTGCTGCAATAAATCTCTTTGTCTTCCCGGTGTCCCAAGCCAAAACAACAGACTCAGTGCTCCGCCTTCTGCTGGAGCAAATTGCCAAAGCGTCGGTATGACTTGGAGATGTTTTGACATGTTTATCAAGGAAAGACATCTTCTGTAGCAGACCTTATTAGCATTTATATTTTGTTGTCGTCTGCATAACCACATTTCACACCCCAGAAGACTTGAATTAAATTTGAGTTGTTAACGTAATTACACGGCTTTCACCTCGCATTGTGCTGTGCTGTGAAGTAAGTCTCTACCCAGAAAGAGTTCAGGGCTACAGTTATCTCCGTATAGTATTGCCAAACGTACTGTCATGCAGTTGTCTCTTCATATTTGCAAAACAAATATCAGAGAGAGAGAAAGACAGAAAGTGTGTATGTGAAAGAAGAATGGTTGGCCACTTTGGGAACAGAACGCTGTACTAGATGGACCCTTGATGTGATCTAGTAGGACTCTTCATATGTTCTTCTTCATTGGGTGATCAGTCTGCCTCTGTGCCTAACTTGGTGTTTATTCAAGAAGCCCTTTTCTTTTCTTTTTGGAATATGAAGCAAGACTTAGGCCGTTTCTACACCTGCCTTTTCCCCCGGGATCATTTCTGTGCATCCAAATGACACACAGGGGATCCCGGGAACAAGCAGGGAACGATCATTTGCTTGGGATAATCCTTAGGTGTAGAAAGGGCCTTAGTCTACATTGATGGGCTATTGAGTCCGTCTGCACACCTGTGTTGGCTTGCAGAGTTTGATCTTTCTACTACCGTGCGGCATGTGTTTTCCTGTTTATAATGTCAGTATCTCATCTCCGTCTTCTGTCATGTTAATTGTGTTCCAGATGATTATCAGCGTTTGTTTGCTTTTCCAATTACTTTCGGTCCATACAATGTCAATGTTTTGTTGTTACTGTGTTGTCTCCGCTCCCGGGTGTGTAATTATTTTGGGGGGAGGGTGGGGTGCATTTTCAGGGCTTCTAGCTTCCATCCAGACCTTTGCCTGGCAATGGCAGTCTTTGGCCTGGGCTGGGAAAAGTCCATCCTGAATTCCCACAAGCACTTTCCTCTGCCTCTTATGATGGAGAGACCAATTGGTTGACTTTGGGTCTCCGTCACTTTGTTTGCACCTAAGCCATTAATCTGCAAGGTAAAAACAAAACCCTGCACGCAAATTCACATTGAAACACACATTTTTAACCTTTAAAATGCGCATTTTAAATTATTTTGATTTTTTTAATTATTATTTTTAAGCCGAGATCTGAGTTGGAAAACTCTGGGAGCGTGAAACTAAGTTCCGATCTGCAAGTGAGTTCAAGGGTTGCAGATCAGGGCAGTTCGTGGTGGAATTCGTCGAGACCGAATTCCTTAAGCCATCTGGTTTCATACGGCATTTCGCCCTGGTTTCACACGGCATCCCCCCAGCTGTTCTTCTGCCCCTGAGGAAGGGATGGGTACGGCTCCTGATCCTCCCCCAAATAGCGGAAGCTACTTGAGAGTTTTATTGTTCATCTACGAATCGGAAGTGAACCATTTCCAGACAGATACGATCTGTGGTTTCCACCACAGCGGCACGTTCTCTTCTTTTGCAGAGCAGTCCTGCAAATGATCATTACGCAGGTTTGCCTTAATAACGTAAGAAGAGGGCTGTCTGGTTCAGCGTTCTGTTCCGGCAGTGGCCAACCAGATGCTAATGCTAACGCTAACAAGAGGCCCTTTTTCTCTGCCCAACTTCACCTCTTTAGCTTCCTTTTGATTAGCCAGGCTGCCACAGCAATCATTATATGACTAGCCACGTCATCCATGGATAACCATTTTGGGGTGGTGTCCACAGCAGTTCCTCCAATTCCCAAATGTACCCATGGGTCCCAAAGGAAGGGGTTAGGTTGTTCCTCCTGCAGAACAAGAGGTCTGGGGTCTTGGGCTCACTGCCTTTCTCTGGGGAGGGGCCATAGCTCAGTGGTAGGGTGTCTGCTTTACATGCAGAAGGCCACCGGTTCCATCTCTGGCATCTCCAAGTAGAGAGATCCAATAGCAGGTGATGGGGTGGGTAGGAAGGCCTTTCTCTGGCTAAGTTGATTGGTGGGAGATTCAGGACAAATAAAAGGAAGTGCTTCTTTACACAGCGCATAGTTAAAATATGGAACTCACTGCCTCAAGATGTAGTCATGGCCACCAATTTGGATGGCCTCAAAAGGGGGTTGGATAAATTCCTGGAGGAGAAGGCTTTCAAGGGCTACTAGCCCTGATGGTTGTGTGCTACCTCCAGTATCCGAGGCAGTAAGCCTGTGTGCCCCAGTTGCTGGGGAACATGGGAGGGAGGGTGTTGTTGCACCATGTCCTGCTTTGTTGGTCCCTGGCCGATGGCTGGTTGGCCACCATATGGACAGAGTGCTGGACTAGATGGACCTTCAATCTGATCCAGCAGGGCTCTGATTATGTTCTTATGCCCCGTCTGTTGGAGCCGAACGTATTGTTTACTATTTATTTATTTGTGACATTTATATACTGCTGAATATAATCTCTCAGCGGTTCACAATATTAAAACACAGGGTAAAAACACAGCGCCCCCAACCACAATAAAAGAGCAGTAAAATGGGGCTGCAAAATGGAGTGGCATAGTTAATGGACCTAGTTGCACCAGTGGCCTCGATTCAAGGTAACGCAGCTTCCTACGTTCACGTTCGGGGACAGGAGGTAGGAATCGAACTCCCCCCTCCAAATTAGCAATTAACATTTATACAACCCATGTGAAGCACTTTAACGTTCGAGGCACTATCTCGGTGAGCCTTTTGACAACTTTTCTCCATCTGATGGGTTTTTCAAGAATGACTTAATTCCAGATCCCCTTCTGACACGCAAAAGAAGGGAAGCGAGACCGGCTTCCATTATCGCAAGAGCCTGTTCAGTTTGGATAATCAGAAGTCTGGATAAACTGGAGTGTTGTTTACATAAGCGTAGGGTGTGACATGGCAGTGAAACTGAATAATCGAGAGACAGAGAAAGAGAGAGAGAGAGAACAAATTAATGTTTAGATAGGTAGGTTCTGCTGTCTGACAGATTGACCCTGTTCAGACAACACGCTAAGCCACCATGGTTAAGAATTTTGAGCTAAACATGGCTTAGCGTGCTGCGTGAACCATTCCTAACCATGGTGGCTGCATAACCACGGTTTAAACACGCTCGCTAACCCTTTGCTCCAAAGGGGTTAGCAGACTATCCATGGTTTTAACATGTTGTCCGAACGGGCCCGTTGTGTTTTTAATTTCAAAAGCCAGGGCCGAGACCAAAATGTCTGCCTGTGGGACTTAGCCGAAGGAAGGGGCGCCGTCACGGACTCTGTTTTCACCGGAAACGTCGGGTTCTGCAAATACTCGCTCCTGGAGGTGACAGAGGGACGTTGGCTGCTGGCCACAGCAGGGAAAGGCCTTGAAGAGGTAGGTGAGCCTCTCTGGCCTTTGCTGTTCACAGCCGTGAGCCTGCCGTCTTGCCCGACTCCCCCCCCCCAAAAAAATGCACACGCCAGAAATTCCATAAAATCCACGTAAGCTCTCATTTATTTATTTGTCAGCCTCAAACAGGTAACCTTTGTGAGCCAAAGGGCTTTTGAGGCGTATGATTAAAATGAAGACGGAATACATGTTTATGCTTGGCTGGTCCCCAAAAAAGAGTAATTTTTGTCTTGAAGCAGATTCAGTCTGTGAATAATAAGATCTTTTTTTTAAAGGCATTTTATTTGTTCTTGATTGCATTTAAATCACCAATTATGAGTTACATGCGCGTCTCCCGATTGCCAGAAACATGTTAAAAAGCATTCAAAATGTGCAAACGGAGAAGGGCGTGATTCCTCGTGGCCACCTTTAGCCACCCAGGAACACGATTTGCTTCGGGCAAAGAGAAACTTTTCCTCCTAGTAAGCAAAAAGAAAAAGTGGGGGGAAAAGGGGGACCCCAAAACCAAATGAACCCCAGATCCACACGAAACGTCTTCTGATTTTGTCAAAATGCATGAAATGCTGAATAGTATAGAGGTTAAGAAGCAGGAAGATTGTCATCGCTGTCGAAACGTTTCCACCTCCTTGCAACTTTTAGCACAAGCTAGACAGGCAATCTGGTCGTGGGATTTCTTGGCCTCTCTTTTTTTAAAGCCTATGAAGCCTTGAGATGTGGGAGGGGGAGTGCGATACGGCCCAGAGCATTGCGGGGAGAGTGAAACCTCCCCTCCATGCCTTTCTCACAGTTTAAATGGCCCACCTAAAGCTGCTATTTGCCCTGTGGGCCACATACTGGCCACACGGCTCCCTGATGTTCCTCCCCAATTGTTAAGATCATCTTCAAAGGCTCTCCTCTGGGTTCCGCTGCCCACGATGGAGCGACGGATGGCTACCAGGGGAAGAGCCTTCTTTGTAGCGGCCCCTCCGTCCGCGCAATGCCCTTCCCAGGACAACCCACTTGGCATCCGCACTGTATACACGTTAGACGCCAAGCGAAGACCTTCTTTTGCATCAAACCACTCCCCGTTGGATCGTGACCTTGGTATTTAAAGAAAATACCCGCCTTGCTTGCTCTTAGATGTGGCCGCCTTTTCTCCCCCTCCCCTCCCCAAACGATGGAAGAGCTTGCAGCGTCCTTTTTGCAAATCACCCGAGAAGATCCGTGCTTCGTACCTGGCCCCCGGCCAATCAAACTTGTTTTCCTACTGTCAGGTTCGGGTTTTGGAGCTGCCATCCAAGGTGTCAGTCTGTACCTTGAAGCCAGAGGCCTTTGCCAAGTTGGGCTTGCCCATGTGCCTGAAAATGTGGCAGGTAAGCCAACGGGAGCCGGCTAATTACGAAATGCTTCCCCCCCCCCACGCCCGCTGTGATTCATTTAATATTTGGAGCACATGAATCATTCTTCACTCCAAGACTTTTTTTTTTGATGGATGGATGGATGGATGGAAGGATGGATGGATGGACTGTCAAAAGCAATCAAGTCATTATGCCATTAAGGGCTGAAGGGAAACAGGAACATCCTTCGCATAACCGCCACAGCTTTCCACTTTTTAGCAGATGATGCCGTAGGGTTGTAGTACCTCCGGACTGTGGGGGGGGGGGGAATCCGGCCCACCTGGGGGCAGAATCAGGCTCTCTATGGTTCCCCTTCCGCCAGCCCCAGCACCTTCCCCCCAACTTCTGATGATTTTATGGCTTCTGTCTTTTATTTATTTATTTATTTCATTTATATCCCACCTTTTTTCCTCCAAGGAACATAATCTTCCTCCTCTCCATTTTATTCCCACAACAACAACCCTGTGAGGTAGGTTGGGCTGAGAGTCTGTGACTGGCCCAAAGTCACCCAGTGGGTTTCCATGGCCGAGTGGGGACTAGAACCCGGATCTCCTGACTCCCAGTTCAACACTCTAACCACTGGCTGTTCGCCACCAGCACCCCCATTGTGAAAGGTTGAAACACCTTCCTTCCTCCTTACTGCCAATAAAAGCTTCAAGCCGCAATGTGCTGGTAGCGTTGGCCTTTTTGTCCCCGCCCCCTTTTGCTTTAGCTCCTCCCACCATTGGAATACGGCTCTCGGGACAAAAAGAAACCGAATACCCCTGTAGCACAGGACATTTGCGGACGCTCCCTTTGAAGTTGGGCACGGATGAGCATCCCATCAGCAGTGTCCCATCAGCAGTAAACGATAATGGATCACTTCTTAATCCCAGGCATCTAATCGCCTGGGATTAAAACAGTTGAGGTTTGATTCACATGACAACGGTCAGCCTGTTTTGGAACAAACCTGTAAGCCTCGTTGTGTTGTCAGTTTGGGCATGTGAGATATTGTGAATGTGAAATTACTAGGCCACTGACAATTTATGGTCGAAATGCGTTTGGTGCCTGCTATATATGAATATTTTCCTGTTTATTTATTTTAGAGATGCATTAAGCTTCTTGCCTTTCACTTTTGTGGCTATAAAAGTTGTTACATGTATTTATTTATTTATTTATTTATTTATGACATTTTTATACTGCCCAATAGCCGAAGCTCACTGGGCGGTTCACAAAAATTAAAACCATCATAAAACAACCAACAGGTTAAAAACACAAATACAAAATCCAGTATCAAAAGCACAACCAGGATTAAACCACGCAGCAAAATTGATATAAGGTTAAAATACAGAGTTAGAACAGTAAAATTTAAATTTAAGTTAAAATTAAGTGTTAAAATACTGAGTGAATAAAAAGGTCTTCAGCTGGCAATGAAAGGAGTACAATGTAGGTGCCAGGCGGACCTCTCTGGGGAGCTCATTCCACAACCGGGGTGCCACAGCGGAGAAAGCCCTCCTCCTAGTAGCCACCTGCCTCACTTCCTTTGGCAGGGGCTCACGGAGAAGGGCCCCTGTAGATGATCTTAAGGTCCGGGCAGGTACATATGGGAGGAGGCGTATTACATGTATTTCTGGAATGTATTCATTCATTCATTCATTCATTTGATATGACATATCCCAACTTGGAGGTTGATTTGTTTTTCTCCAATTGGTTTTGCTCATCTTTGTTTCAGGAAAATATGTGGTTAATTGGTATTTTTATTAAACTGCCACTCTCTTTAGATGGATGGATGGATGGATGGATAGATGGCTTCTTCTGGGATGATGGAGAAGAGATCCTGGCCCTCCTCTGTGTGACAACCTTTCAAGCCCTTGAAAGGTGCTATCATGTCTCCCCTCAGTGTGATGTAACTGCAAAAATAGCAACCGCTATCTTGGGCTGCATTAATAGCTTCCAAATCGTGTGAGGTACTGGTTCCTCTCTATTCGGCCCGGGTTACGCCTCATCTTGAGTAATGCATCCAGTTCTGGGCACCGCACTTCAAGAAGGACGCAGACAAGCTGGAGGGGGTTCAGTGGAGGGCAATGAGGATGATCAGGGGTCTGGGAACAAAGCCCTATGAAGACAGACTGAAAGAACTGGGCATGTTTAGCCTGGAGAAGAGAAGATTGAGGGGAGACATGATAGCACTCTTCAAGGACTTGAAAGGTGGCCACATAGAGGAGGGCCAGGATCTCTTCTTCATCATCCCAGAGGGCAGGAGATGGAATAATGGGCTCAAGTTACAGGAAGCCAGATTCCGGCTGGACATCAAGAAAAATGTCCTGAGCAGTACAACAAAGGAACCAATTCCCTAGAGAGGTCGTGGGCTCTCCCACACTAGAGGCCTTCAAGATGCAGCTGGACAGCCGCCTTACAGGGATGCTTTAAGGTGGATTCCTGCATTGAGCAGGGGGTTGGACTCGATGGCCTTATAGGCCCCTTCCAGCTCTACTATTCTCTGATACTTCTTGTTTTTGCTATTATTTTTGAAGACTGTCAAGGAAGGAAGCAAAGGAGAATTGTTGTTAGCTTCCCAGGAATATGCATTGCCGGAATTTATATAAAGTGCTTATTGCATTTCCAGTTCCTACATGTATTCATATTTAAAATATATAAAGAAATCACCATTGTGCAACATGGGCACCTTTCCTGGTAGGAAAATTAAGGGAATGTGGGCAAACTCAACCCCACCCAGTTGGCAATGGAAACGTGTACCTTGCACAGGACTAGTTGGTAGGCGTCGGGTTTATAAAACATCCTCCATTAAAGGAGGGGAAATATTCCATCCTGCTTCAATCACATGCCGTCTGTGGGTGCCTTGGACAGAGAGAAGCTGATTTGTTTATTTAAATTCAGGCTGCCTGTTAGGGTGGAACATTCCTAAGACAGACTACAAGATATTTAAAAAAAAAACTCAGAAAGGGAGTAGCCAAGGCAGCCACTGCACTTCGGCTCCTTGTGTTGCGCCTGCTGGATCCGGAGTTTGTGCTTCCTGAAATCCTGGAATCAAGTGGAAATAGTTTCTGGATGGGGGAAGCTCAGCAAAGCTTCTGCAAGTTCTGCTGACCTGCATGCGAAGGGTGTGACTCACTTGTGGTTCGAGGCCCAGCAGCTGAAGACCAATGGGGCTGAATGACTCCTTGGGTCCCCTCTGTAATCCATCGTACCTGCCACATACCTGGGCAGACTATTTCTCCATCTAGCCTGCCTAGAAGGCCGCCTCCACAGTCTCCCAAGGTCTACGATCCAATATCCTTTGAAGTGGAGATGTTGGGGATGGGACACGGAACCCTTCCATGAGCAAAATCTCTGCTGCCACTTCTCCCGAGAGTCCTTGGGGAAGAAGGAAGGACAGCTCCTTGTGTCCGTTGGGTCCCAGATCAAACCCTGCTCTTCGCAGAGCTCCACAGTGAAATGTTGTGGAACGTCTTCCTCCAGCACACTGCTTCTGTTCCAGTTCCATGGTCTCACCATCTCATCCTTCATCTGTTGAACGGTTCCTATAGGAACCTTCCCCCAAGCTGGTGCCTTCCAGGTTTTCTGGACTTCAACTCCCATCCTACCCCCTACCCCCAGCAAGCATAACCTATGGTCAGGAATGCTGGGAGTTGTAGTTCAAGACATCTGGAGGACACAGCTTGGGAGAAGGTTGCTTCTGTGAGCACTATCCCATGGCTAAGCTATACCCAGGAGAGAGAATACGAATCTCTGAGCCGTTTGAGCAGGAGCAAGGCTTTATACAGCAAGGACTCCTGAAAGGCTATTTTCTTTCCCTTCCTTTTTTTTCCCCAAGGAAAATTCTCACCAACATGAGGACCACCCATTGTAGTTAGGACAACTATTCCTAGAACGTGTCATATAATAACATGAATGTGATATATTAGTCTGAAAAGGTAATACCGGGGGATAGGGGGGTGGGAGTCGAATTCTCAAAACACTACATCTCTCTCTCTCCCTCTCTCTCTCTCTCCGTCTCTCTCTGTCTCTCTCTCTCTCCCTCTCTCTCTCTGTGTCTCTCTCTCTCCGTCTGTCTGTCTGTCTCTCTCTCTCTCTCTCTCTCTATATATATATATAAAGATTTAGCAAGAGATCGGTTTGAAAAAGGGGGATAGAGCATTGCTCTACTGAAATAAGCTCCCTATGTGATCTGTAGGACTGAGTTAAGGTTCTTTTTTGCAGGGTTTCCTCCTTTTAAAGCCATAACTGGCGTTAACAGGCGTTTGTTTTTTAATTTGCTTTGATTAGGGCTTTTGAGTCTTGACTCACATGGCGAGTCTTCCGATTTACAGGGTCATTAGTCAACTGGGCCAAGGCAATGATGAATATTTTCCTTAAGTGTGACAAGTAATCCAGTAACGTTCCTTTCTCGGAGTTATTTCAGAGGCTTTAATAAATTGGGTGACTGCCCAGGGTGCCATGCCCTTTGACCTGTGACATCATTAATCAAAATATCTCTCAATTGGTTACAGTGGGACTTCAAGGCTGGTTAACTCTTTGGGCGCTAGCTAGGTCAGACGCTTTTCAAGGAATTTTCCGTGGTATTTGGAGAAATGATCCACTTGTCTTGAGCGTTTTATTATCTCGGCGGCGGGGTGGGGGGGACGGCCATTATTTGCTGTGAACGAGGGGAAGATCATTTTCTTTAGGGGGTGGTTGCATATGGAACACGAGTGCCATTAGAAAAAAAATTCTTCTGATGAAGTGTTGGAAAGATGTTTGACATCATTTTCTGAAAGGAGGACAGCAGGTATTTGGCTCCAGCCGCAGCCAAGTTCCAACGAGACCGTTTTTATAAAGGCCCAACCCAAGATTAATCTGTGAATAATCATATTAAGATTCTGAAATTATCAGCACGGCAAGGGTCTAACGAAGTAGAGGAATAACGTTTCCGAGACTCTATTTCCCACCGTGAAAAATCAGGCTGTGTATATCAGCCATTTTGAATGCCCGCAATGAGGGTGTCACAGGTACATTTCCTGTAACAGGACGTTTTGGGGTTCTGTGAATTTTTGTGTATCTCTTGGCCTGTTTGAACCAGGCAGGTATACATGGAAGGATCATCCTGTTCCATATATACCTGCCTGGACCCCAAGCTCATCCTCAGAGGCCCTTTTCCAGATACCCCTGCTGAATGAGTTTGGGGCCATAGCTAGACCTAAGGTTTATCCCTGGATCGTCCAGGGGTCAAACCTGTTCATCTAGGTGACACACAGGGGATCCAGTGCTCAAGCAGGGGCGAACCCTGGATGATCCCAGGATAAACTTTAGGTCTAGCTGTGGCCTAGGTGAGAGATTAATAAAAAAAGGGCCTTTTCAGTGGTGGCACACCAGGAGTGCTTTCCCCAGAGAGGCTCGGCTTTACGGCACCAGCTGAAACCCTTTTTATTTTCCCAGGCTTTAAAAATTGCGTTTTTAGGTCTTTGCGCTGCTATTGCCATCTTTTATCTCGGTCCTTACTCTGCTTTAGACGTATGGTTTTTTTCTATTACGTTTAGCTCTGTTATTGTGTTTTACGCATTTAAGTTTTGTGTTTTGCGAACGGCTAAGGGGCGGTGTAGAAATACAGCTAATGAACGGGGTTCGCACCAACTCATCCTGATCTTCTGTGCTGTGCTGTGTTTCCTATCAGCCGGACGTTGGTTCGTCTCCGCTCCTTCTGGCGGGCTATGAGGATGGCTCAGTGGTTCTGTGGAATGTGTCGACGGGGAAAACGCTGAGTCGACTCGCATGTCATCAGGAGCCCATCATGGGCCTTGACTTTGACACGGAGAAGGCCAAGGGGGCCTCGGGCTCGTCTGAGAAGACGCTTTGCGCCTGGAGCTACAATGAGCAGCAGAACCTCGAGGTCAGTGCGTTTGCCCTCTCTCTGTGCCGTTATTATTTTTTTCTTTTCTGTTTTGCACTAGCAGTTCGATAGACTGAAAAAATATTTAGCTGTGAATTGGGGTGGTTGCAGATTCCCTCGCTAATTAATCACAGGCTGGTTACGACCTGAGACAGGAGCAGGCAACTTGGTGGCCTCCAGATGTTTTGGACTACAACGTCTATGATCCCTGACCCTTGAACACGCTGGCTGGGGCTGGCGGGAGTTGTAGTCGAAAGCAACTGGAAGGCACTGTGTTGCCTATACCCGGATCTAAGAGAAGCAGGTGGGGGAGATGTCTCCTAACCTTTCATAGAATAGTAGAGTTGGAAGGGTCCTGTAAGGCCATCTAGTCCAACCCCCTGCTCAATGCAGGAATCCACCTTAAAGCATCCCTGACAGATGGCTGTCCAGTTGCATCTTGAAGGCCTCTAGTATGGGAAAGCCCACAACCTCCCTAGGAAACTGGTTCCATTGTCGTACTGCTTTAATTCTGTCCTTGGTTCTTTCTGTTTGTAGACCGACCCAAGGTTTTCTGTAGATCCTACAAAGGTCTAACATAGGGATGGGGAACCTTTTTCAGCCGTCGGGATGAACTCCATTTTGGGGAAGTTCTCAGGGTGGCCCAAAGGGCGGGGACAAAACGGCCTCCCAAAACCAGCATGCAATAGCTTAAAGCTCTTATTGACAGTAACTAAGTCTCAGGGGAAGCATTTCAGCCTTTTAGAATGGGGGAAAACTGCAGGAAAGCTGAGAAAGGAGTAGGACCAGGGGAAGGGGGCGTGTCCATCTCTGGATCTCCGAGGGCCGGAATTGGCCCCCATAGCCGAGGTCCCCCACCCCTGGTCTAAGGGTTCTCACAACCTAGTTTACATTTCTAAGTACTGAAACCTTGTTATCCATTGTTATCTTTCTATTACATTACTGGTCATTCGACGTCAAGGCTTATTTCCCCCAAGGTGTGTACATTTTTAGTTTTCCAGAACCTTGTCCTAGGAAAATAGTGCTGGTGGCATCGAATCACTTAATCGGTGTATTTCACTTAACAGATTTTTTAAAAATTAGTTTGGGACTTGAGTAAGTGGGGCGGGTAACTATTAATTTCAAAGGGCAACATTAGAAATATATCATAAGCCGAGTCAGCTTCTTTACATTTAATTGGTATTTGCGTATCTTCATTTCTACAAGACAGAAAGAGATTTTCTTTTTATTTTAATCCAACTTTCTACTACAGCAACCCTCCAGGCAGCTCAGGCCCATAAAAGCAATCTAAAATACCACAATGGAAACTTCTTTAAAAAAACAAAATAAGGCAAAACAACTGATATAAAAAGTAATATAAAATATAAATAAGAAGCAGATTATGGACAATTTATACACCAGTTTCCGTTAAAGTGTCTAAGAGATAGCAAAGGAGTAGATACTGGTGCGGGGGCCCCCACAGAAAAGGACCTGCCTGGTCTATGGGTTCAGCGGGAGGGGATTCAGCAAACGGTTTCTGATGAAGATCTTACATTGATGAGCAGGTTCATATGGGAGTAACTGGTTCTGATGTACCCCGATCTTAGACCATTTAGCAGCAAACAGCCCTCACCTCCACACCCTGGGTAGAAAGGCAGAGGGTCGCTGCAGGAGGGACGGAGAGACAGATGGTGCACTCTGTCCCTTTCTTATCAGCTGTAGCAGGCTAGTAAAAGTTTTTTTTCAAGCTAGTAACTTTCATGGAGCAACGTACGCCCCCCTCGCCGCTGGGACTGTACCCCAAATCCCAGCTAACTCCAACCAGTTCATTCCAGAGAAGTGTCTGGTTCCCTATGGTTCCTCTCTCTCTGTCTCCGGGTATCACGTCCCAGAAACTTGAGTTCCTCAGCTCTCAGGAGGCCATCTCTTGCCATTGACTCTCGTTAACAAAACATCCACCAGTCAACTTGGACTCAGTTTAAGAAAGAGATGTCGTCAGCCGTTGCAACGTTACATTACGTCATAGTTGTGCTGGGGGCATTGGACCAGGAACCCTTCCCATATGTCTATGGAGGTGTTTTGAGAAATGTATAAGCCAACAGGTCCTTGGTATACCAGCCTAGCCTTCATTAGGCATACTTCAAGAAAACTCACGCCGATGGCAGTTTTAATTTCACTTTCAGAAGAACAAAGCTTCACCTTCCCCTGACGGCGATGAAAGGCTCATAGTTTATCCTCTTCCCACACAGAGCCGTCTGTTCTTGGGGGGCGGACACCCCATAATCTAAGAAAAGAGCCGAGTGTGATTTCAATCTTTAGTGAGCTGAAAATGAAGGCTCGGCTTCTTTGGACTTTCCAGTCTATAATGGGAAAAGGGAGTTGATTCATACGGAAGAACAGGGCGTCCTCCCTGTTCACTCCCCTGAAACAGCTGCTTCATTAAGACATCTCCCGAGAAACCAAGGTCAGCTAATGACAGCAAATGATAATGGCTGTAGTGTGGTCTGTGCTTTGAACAAAAACCCTACCAATGCCAAGAGGTTAAGTAGTACTTAATTAGGGGCACAACTCTCGGGCCGCCTCCTGCTGTAAGGCCAAAGACTGCAAGCACAGGTGATGGGAAGGAGACTTTCTCAACTTCGTAAGTTTCGCCCTCTTGCATGGCGCTTCAGCGCGGCGCGAAGTCGTTGCATTTTTAATCGATTTTAAATTCTAATCCGATGCACAATCACGCAGGGGTGCCTTTGTCCCTCCAGATGATGGACTCTCGACTCCCATCACGGGAGATGTTGGCAGGGGTTGATGGGCATTGTAGTCCAACAACCTCCAGTAGGTCACAGGCTTCCCGCATAGACAGGAACAAATGTTAGGTGCATTCTTCAGCGTGTTCAGTTCTTTAGGAAAAGCACATACAGGTGGAGGGCCAAGCTTTTAAAGGCTCCGCCATGGGGAAACTCCTTGCAAGTAGAAAGCTAGCATGTGGAGCATTGAGCCTTTACCCTGAAGTGCTAACTTTCCGCATGCCGAAAAAGCTTCTGCCGTGGAGGTAAGTTCAGATATACCCTATTTCTTCAATTCTAAGACGCACTTTTTTCCCCATATAAACATCTCTAAAAATGGGTTGCGTCTTAGAATCGTGGGTGTGTCTTAGGGTTTTTTTTCTGTTGGTGGTACTGAAATTAGTGTGCGTCTTACAATCGATGGCGTCTTACAATCGAAGAAATACGGTATGATCATGCTCATTAGTCGTGGAATGTTGATTAGAAAAGAAAATGGCGTGCAGGGTGGAATGGCTACCAGTAGAAGGGCATGGCTGGCTGGCTCCCTTCAACTTCTCTTGCTGGGGAGCGCACATGGCAACTTTTGGGTGCATTTCACACTCGTTATACACTATTATTGAGGGTGGGACAAATTTATATGTATTTATAATAGTTGTATTTTTATTTTTTATTTATTTATTTATTAAATTTATATACCACCCCATAGCCAAAGCTCTCTGGGCGGTTTACAAAAGTTAAAAACGGTAAATATTTAAAAAGTATACAAAATTTAAAACCATCAAAAATATATAAAACAACAGTATAAAACAGTATCTATTTTAAACAACAACAGTTCTGGGGTCCATTAAAAAACAAACAAACTCAGCATATGTTGTTAAATGCTGTTAAATGCCTGGGAGAAGAGAAATGTCTTGACCTGGTGCTGAAAAGATAACAATGTTGGCACCAGGTGATCCTCATCGGGGAGATCATACCATAATTGAGGGGCCACCACTGAAAAGGCCCTCTCCCTTGTTGCCATCCTCCGAGCTTCCCTCAGAGTAGCCACTCGGAGTAGGACCTTAGATGTAGAGCGCAGTGTAGGGGTAGGTTCATGTCGGGAGAGGCGTTCCATCAGGTATTGCGGTCCCAAGCCGATTTCAGGGGTGTATATCCCGCTTTTCCCCGCTCCCCCCTCCAAAACAGGCGAGTACAACGCGGCTTACAAAATATCAGAAGCGTAACAGCAATAACCAGTCATTAAAACACGTTTACGACAAGCCAGGAGCACCAACGAAGATAAAAACTCAAAGAGCCTGAACCCCATATCCTTACTCAGCGCAATCCCTGCCCTTTATTTTTCCAGGGGTCGGTCCAGAACCGGCCCCCTGCCCCACCTCTTCCCCGGTTTGCTTGTTGTCCGTCCAGTGAAAGCCTTAAACACACACATAAAGTTCCTCCTCGGCCTCCGTGTCCCTCCTATTGGATTAATAACACAAACCAGATGGGGCTTCCCTTGAACATTCCGCCTTCGTGAGGTAATGACGGTGTTTGAAAAGCCACTCAGTGACACGTTATTTTTACTCCGAAAGAGATTCGGTGACGATCACTCAGCCGGCTCTCTGTAGACAGGACGCAACAGTGGCAGGGTAGCCTGTTTGCAGTGGCGCTAGTCCATTGTGACGGTGAAGAGGTGGTGAAGCGCACCGCTCTCATCCCCCAGAGGCACGCCGGAATCTTTATCGGGCCCTGCCAGTCCTGAGGGGGAGGCTGCCGCTGGCAGGGACCAAAGGAACCCATTATTGATTTATTTTAGTACTTTTAAACCACCCAATAATCAAACTTCTACGTTAAAAATACACCGTGCGAACATTAAAACAAAACAGGGCAGAATCAAATCGACATCATGGAATCATAGAACAGTAGAGTTGGAAGGGGGCCTCTAAGGTCATCGAGTCCAAACTCCTTTTTCAATGCAGGAATCCACCTTAAAGCATCCGTGACAGATGGCTGTCCTGCTGCCTCTTGAAGGCCTCTAGGGTGAGAGAGCCCACAACCTCCCTAGGTAACTGGTTCCATTGTGGTACTGCTCTAACAGTCAGGAGGTTTTTCCTGATGTTCAGCCAGAGACTTCCTTTAACTTTACCCTATCATTCTGTGTCCTGCACTCTGGGATGATCGAGAAGAAGTCCTGGCCCTCCTCTGTGTGACAACCCTTTAAGTCCTTGAAGAGTGCTATCGTGTCTTTGGCAGGTGACTGCCAAAGGAAGTGAGGCAGGTGGCTACCAGGAGGAGGGCCTTCTCTGCTGTGGCACCCCAGCTGTGGAAGGAGGTTCGCCTGGCACCTACACTATATTCTTTTAGACTCCAGGTGAAGACCTTTTTATTGTCCCAGTATTTTCATAGAATCATAGAATAACAGAGTTGGAAGGGGCCTACAAGGCCATCGAGTCCAACCCCCTGTTCAGTGCAGGAATCCACCCTAAAGCATCCGTGACAGATGGCTGTCCAGCTGCCTCTTGAAGGCCTCTAGGGTGAGAGAGCCCACAACCTCCCTAGGTAACTGATTCCATTGTGGTACTGCTCTAACAGTCAGGAGGTTTTTCCTGATGTCCAGCCAGAGACTTCCTTTAACTTTACCCTATTATTCCGTGTCCTGCACTCTGGGATGATGGAGAAGAGATCCCAGCCCTCCTCTGTGTGACAACCCTTGAAGTCCTTGAAGAGTGCTCTCATGGCTCCCCTCAATCTTCTCTTCTCCAGGCTAAACATGCCCAGTTCTTTCAGTCTCTCCTCATAGGGCTTTGATGAAACCAGCAGCAAAGAAGAAACCCATTCCAACACTGGGAAACCAAATTAAAAACAGCCACAGAAAAGAGTACTTAAAAGCATGAAAGATACCGTTCTTAAAACGCCCGGGGGGATAAACAGGTGCCCAAGAGGCCGCAATATACACAACAAGTCAGCTTCTCGGGGGTAGAGGAGCATTCTACAAAAGAGGTGTCACCACTGAAAAGGCTCTCCCTGTTGTAGCCATCCACCTCTCCTGATTTGGTGGGGGAACAGGGGCTGGTTCACAGCTGGTCGGTCACTGTGTGAACAGAATGCTGGACTAGATGGACCCGGTATAACGAGAGTGCTACCACTCAAACCACAAGGATATCAAAATAGCTTTCATAAATGAATATTTCAGAAATTTTTACAATTTTTTACAAATCTACAAAATACAGGCACAACAACACTATTTCACAAAGCCTGTAATATCCACATACAATCTACATAAGTGAATTAGTCATATGAAGCGTCTTTTTTATATAAACAGAAGTCCGGTTACTATGCTGTTTCGAGGGTTCTTCTTCAGTATAACGCTGAAAAGTAACCTTACTCAGCATTTATAAGCAATAGCATATTATTATGGAAAGCAAACAAAACAGTAATTATTGGCCTCATCCACTCAGTTCACAGAAGGAGCCACGGCTACAATAGAAAAGAAACCCACCAGGGTTTATCTAAGATGGACTAGATGGACCCAGCAGGGCTCTTCTGATGTTCTTATGTTTAGTATGTAGGGTTACCACCTCCATATCTGTCTCTTTCAAGCCCCCCGTACAAATCATCTCATAGAGTATCCATATAGGATCCTCAGCAATCTTCACTTGTGACTGAAGTTGTACTTTTATTTATTTTTTATTAGACTTCGTTAAGCTTCATCTTCCCCCACCCTGAGGCTCAGGGCAAGTAGCTACTAGAAACAAAACCTTTTTAAAAAAAAAAAAAAAAAAGCAATTGCCGCACATGTTAAGACTTAATAGTTTATCCCCTCAAAGTCCAATTGTATCCTTCATTTTTGGGTAACACTGCGGCCTGTCAGCCCGGACGTGACTCTTGCAGCCCACTGATCAGAATGGCTTTCCCATCTGTGCAAAGAGAGTTGCACGCTCTTCCCGGCTGAGCTGGTTTCGTGGGTATCCCTCCTTTCCATTAGGGACGGTGCTCAAGACAGTGAACCGTCAAACCCAGATTAAAAACACCTCCCTCATGCAATTCTGAGGCGGAAAATGTTACATGGTACATTTAAAACCCTAAACGGCTTGGGGCCAGGCTATCTGAAGGAACGCCTCCTCCCATATGTACCTGCCTGGACCCTAAGGTCATCCTCAGGGGTCCTTCTCCGCGAGCCCCTGCCAAAGGAAGTGAGGCAGGTGGCTACCAGGAGGAGGGCCTTCTCTGCTGTGGCACCCCGGCTGTGGAATGAGCTCCCTAAGGAGGTTCGCCTGGCACCTACACTATATTCTTTTAGACTCCAGGTGAAGACCTTTTTATTGTCCCAGTATTTTCATAGAATCATAGAATAACAGAGTTGGAAGGGGCCTACAAGGCCATCGAGTCCAACCCCCTGCTCAGTGCAGGAATCCACCCTAAAGCATCCCTGACAGATGGTTGTCCAGCTGCTTCTTGAATGCCTCTAGTGTGGGAGAGCCCACAACCTCCCTAGGTAACTGGTTCCATTGTCCTACTGCTCTAACAGTCAGGACATTTTTCCTGATGTCCAGCTGGAATCTGGCTTCCTTTAACTTGAGCCCATTATTCCATGTCCTTCACTCTGGGATGATCGAGAAGAGATCCTGGTCCTCCTCTGTGTGACAACCGTTTAAGTACTTGAAGAGTGCTATCATGTCTCCCTTCAATCTCCTCTTCTCAAGGCTAAACATGCCCAGTTGTTTCAGTCTCTCCTCATAGGGCTTTGTTTCCAGACCCCTGATCATCCTGGTTGCCCTCCTCTGAACACGCTCCAGCTTGTCTGCGTCCTTCTTGAAGTGCAGTGCCCAGAACTGGACACAATACTCTAGATGAGGCCTAACCAGGGCCGAATAGAGAGGAACCAGTACCTCACGCGATTTGGAAGCTATACTTCTATTAATGCAGCCCAGAATAGCATTTGCCTTTCTTGCAGCCATATCTCCCTGTTGGCTCATATTCAGCTTGTGATCTACAACAATTCCAAGATCCTTCTTGTTTGTAGTATTGCTGAGCCAAGTATCCCCCATGTGGACCATCACGATGAGTGCCTGCACTCCAGATTTTACCAGTAAGCCCCTCCCTGTTCCCCACACCCCACCTTATGGTTTCCATTGCTTTTCTTTCCCCAGCTTCAACAAACCTACCAACTCACCAACCCTGGGGTCGCCGAGGTGGTCCTCCGCCAGGACAAGAAGCTCTTGGCGACAGCCGGCTGGGATCATCGCGTCCGCCTCTTTGGCTGGAAGAAGCTCAAGCCCTTAGCCGTACTGGACTACCACACAGCGGCGGTCCATTGCGTCGCTTTTTCCGATCACGCCCAGCCCAGCGAGCGGCTGATGGCAGCTGGCTCCAAAGATCACCGCATCAGTGTCTGGTCCATCTATAGTCAGACGTGAAAGGGAGGTGGGAGAAAAAGACCCAAGTTTGCAATTTCGGATTTGAAGACACACAAGGCCAAGGCGAGGGGGGAATCAGGAACTCTCTTCTGGTGCTTCAAAAATTGAGTTGGAACAGTAGAATCCATTCCAAGACAGCTTCCAACCTAGCAGGAGTTCAGTATCAGATAGAGATGACTGTATCTGTCAGTTTGGGTTTCTCTCTGTTTCCCGTTTTTCCTATCCTTACATCCAATCCGTCTTGAAATTTGTGAATCCCTCCAATTCCTCAGTTCAAGACAAACTTTGAGAGTTGTTTTGCTTTGTTTCAAGTCTGCGTGAACATTCGTAAACATTTTTGTCCTCAGTTTTTCCAAATGTGTTTTTCTATGCAATTTTGCAATAAAAAAAAATTGCACCCCATTTTTCCTAATGTTTAATGTATTTTTAACCCCCACCCATCTATGCATTTAGAGAGCTCAGTTGCGAAATTTGGAGGAGTGTGAATTTCAAAGGGTAACAGTTTCAGTTTGCGTAGTGATTCAAAAGTGCAAAGTGAGGCTGTGTTTACAATCAAATTGCGAGTGGAACGAATTTTGCCCCTAGTCCTAGAACCAGCATGAGGTTTGGGGAACCACTGGGCAAGGCGCCCTTGACTGCAAAAAGCGTAATTCACTGTGGTTATAGCCACGGTTTAAGGTGTCTTCTGAACACAGCCTGGCTTTCTGGCTTAACCACCATGGTTAAAGCCATGGTTTAAGGTGTCTTCTGAACACAGCCTGGCTTTCTGGCTTAACCACCATGGTTAAAGCCATGGTTTAAGGTGACTTCTGAACACGGCCTGGCTTTCTGTCTTAACCACCATGGTTAAAGCCATGGTTTAAGGTGTCTTCTGAACACAGCCTGGCTTTCTGGCTTAACCACCATGGTTAAAGCCATGGTTTAAGGTGTCTTTAGAACATGGTCTGTCTTAACCACTGTGATTAAAGCCATGGTTTAAGGTGTCTTCTGAACACAGCCTGGCTTTCTGTCTTAACCACCATGGTTAAAGCCATGGTTTAAGGTGTCTTCTGAATGGGCCCAAAGGAACAATCTGAGTAAAGATGCTTATAATTGTACTGCTAAAGGAGCACCCATAAAAGGGGGGATTCTTCTGACGATTTTGCCACAGAAATAGAATTTGACCCTCGGCTGAAAACGGTTCTGCACCCCTGCTCCACAGCAGGGCTGGGGAAGCCATGGACTTCCGGCTGTTCTTGGACCCCCAACTCCCATGCAGGCTGGGCTTAATGGGAGTTGGCCAACAAAGGCTGGAAGGCTTGGGGTTCCTCTACCTGACTCTAGAGGAAAGGAGCCCCGAAAACCAGGGAAGCACAGCTTAGAAGCAGAGGACCTGCTTTGGATGCAAAAGGTCCCAAGTTCGAATCTTACCTTCTGTTTGCAAAGATGGGAAAGACGACCCTTCTCTGCCTCACCATCAGAGAACACAGGACTGGGTGAGATGAGCAAGTAGACTGAGCCGGTGTCAAGTCAATCCCAAGGTTTCTTTCCAAAGGGAAGGGGCAAATTCAGCTCAGCGCTGATTTGCAAACAATTCAACGTGGGGTGCAGGAGTTCAGCGTGTCCCTCAAAACCGCACCGAAGCACTTTGCCCTGGCCGAATTCAAGGCAAGAAGGCTACAACGACGGCGCTGACAGCTAAATTGCGGCCAAAAGGCTCCCCGCCCGGCGAGGGGGCGGCCGTGATCCCGCAATGCAGTGAAAGGGGCGAAAAACATTCCTCAATTAATCGATATAAATCTCGGGCACTCGCCTTTGTCCACCAATTACATGGGATATTTATCACCGCCGAAAGGGACGCTGATCTCTGACCCCCAGACATTTCCTGCCAATGAATCAATTAGTTCCAAAGCTCTGCACTCGGGCGAGAGGTTCCCGCTTTGAGAAATCGAAGGACTGCGGCCTTCTCTTGCGCCGAGGGACAGTCAGAGAGCTTCGAAAAGAAAGAGAGCCGGGAGCAGGGCCAGCTCCAGTTTCAGAAGGCCCTGGGGCACGACGCCCCCGACGGGCCCCCTCCCTCGGGGAATCTACCTTCTCCGCCACTGTCACCAGCTGCTCTTTCTCCTCAACCTCTGTCTCGTCACTGTGACTGCTTGCTGGCTGGATAGGCAGAGCGCCAGGAGGCCATGGCATCTGCTCCTCCTCCTCCTCCTCGCCAACATTGTTGTCTGGGCCAGAGCAAGAGTCAGGTGAACAAGCAGATTGCCATGCCAAAGAGGAGGAGAAACTTAGATCATAGAATAGTAGAGTTGGAAGGGGCCCACAAGGCCATCGAGTCCAACCCCCTGCTCAATGCAGGAATCCACCCTAAAGCATCTCTGACAGATGGTTGTCCAGCTGCCTCTTGAAGGCCTCTAGTGTGGGAGAGCCCACAACCTCCCTAGGTCACTGGTTCCATTGTCGTGCTGCTCTAACAGGCAGGAAGTTTTTCCTTATGTCCAGCCGGAATCTGGCTTCCTTTAACTTGAGCCCGTTATTCCGTGTCCTGCACTCTGGGAGGATTGAGAAGAGATCCTGGCCCTCCTCTCTGTGACAACCTTTCAAGTATTTGAAGAGTGCTATCATGTCTCTAGGCTAAAGTCCAGGGCTCTGCAACTTCTTGCATCAGCGGCGGTGTCAAAGGTAGGCATGAGGGCCAGCAGGGGCCCATTGACAGGCGTCCTCTGGACATGCTCCTCCTCTTCACCGTTGGAGCTTGCTCGTCCACCTGCCTCTCGCTCTGGTCCATACAAGGCCTCCTTGCTCCCTTGGCTCTCTGCCTGTCAAGTAGGAGGATCAATAGGAAAGGAGATGAGGAGCTGTTGACTGTGGTGACCTCACCGAACGAGGGAGGATATTCAGGGTTGGGGCGAGCGAACTCGGAGCAGTCGCACCTTTACCCTTGCATCAATGGAGCTTTTAAGGCCGCCACTGACACAGTGGGGTGGTGTTTGTGCAATTTGCAGAGGTTCCCGAAATTGCGCAATCCCCCGTTGCGTCAATGGCGGCCACCACTGACACACGAGGGAGCAGTGTGTGATTTTCACATGCAGGGTGCTGAAATCCGCATTTGTGCCAGGAGCACCGACTCATGGAGGGTGTCTTGGAGCCGGCACCAGCCAGAAATTGGCAAGAGATGATGAACGTAGCAGAAGCAAACTCCCATTTATTCCTGTAGTCGTGCTGGGGCTGTGGTCGAGGGGAGTCCGAAAAGCAACTCTGCACGTTTTCAGAGCGTGGTTATTTTTTAATCTCGGGTTTGGCGGAACAGTTTGGTTGTTCTAATACAGCCTTCCTCAACCTGGGGCGCTCCAGATGTGTTGGACTGCATCTCCCAGAATGCCCCAGCCAGCTGGCTGGGGCATTCTGGGAGTTGTAGTTCAACGCATCTGGAGCGCCCCAGGTTGAGGAAGGCTGTTCTAATATATCAGGGGTGTGGAGGCCGTTTTAGAGCATGGAATGGAAGTCAGAGGAGGGGGCGAGAGCAGTGTGTTTTGTGTTTTTCACAGCTGAAGTAATGGCCACGGCCATCTAAAGGGCAAGCCCACAAGACCATTACATCTAGGGTCTAGAATTCCATAGCTACACCACTGACTCCAGGGACTTCCCGACTTTGGGCCCTTGCTGGAATGTGGGCCCTTGCCAGGTGCCTGGCCATACTGACCTTTGACGCCGTCCCTGCCGGAGAACGAACCAGCACAGGCGCAAACTCAAGACCCCCCTTTCGTCCACCTCTTTCTGAAATTTACAATCCAACCCTGTGGCATTGGGAAGACATCCCTGAGGCTATAGGACAGGTAGGTAACCCGGTGCTCTTTCGGACTGCAATGCCCATAATCCCTAACTGATGGGAGTTGTAGTCCAGAACATCCAGAGGGTCCCAGGTTCCCTATCCCAAGGCTATTTGATCTGGCGGACCTACCTCGAGGCAGACGGCGCTCTCTGCAGTGGCTACCCCGCCAACGGTATGGCTGGTCTCAAAATGGGGGGAATCTGGAGACTTTGGATCAGTCAGATTTAAAGCGCCTTCATTCCCTGAACTCGCCTCTGAATGGGGAGGGGGGGAACTGGCGAGGTGAATTTCCCTCCCATCGTAAAACATAAACTTTATAGTCTAATCTCTTAAACTTGTACAATTATGTTCACATTATGCATGGCTCTTTTTATTACGATTTGGGATGGCGGCGGGGGATGGGGAGGGAGAAGAGTGAGAATGCCACACTGCTTCCAACCCCCCCCCCACACACACACACAATCCCAACCCGCAATTACCTAATGGGAGCACGTTGCAATATGTGGTCAACCTGAGAACACTTTCCAACCCTCACATCCAGACGCAGACGCAGAAAAACCTGTTTGGACACTTCCAGACGTGTCTGCATTTTGACATTGGTCTGAAACGCCGGTATTATGTTTTCATTTACATTTGGGGGATTGTGTGGATGTGCACATGTTTAAAATGCAATATAATTTTACGCCGGCAATACAATTAAAGAATTCCTGCATTCCAACCTTCCCTTGGCGTTCGGGCTTTTACGATGGGGACAACAGATTAACACAATATAATATGTTAGACAGCCAGTGTGGTGTAGAGGCTAAAGTGTCAGACTGGGAGTTGGAAGATCCAGGTTCTAGACTTTGGGCCAATCACAGGCTCTCAGCCCAACCTACCTCCCAGGGTTGTTGTTGTGAGGATAAAATGGAGAGATGGAGAACTAGTGTGGTGTAGTGGCTAAAGTGTCAGGCTGGGAGTCGGGAGATCCAGGTTCTAGGCCCCACTCAGCCATGGAAACCCACTGGGTGACTTTGGGCCAGTCACAGACTCTCAGCCCAACCTACCTCCCAGGGTTGTTGTGAAGATAGAAATGGAAAGGAGGATTATGCTCCCAGACTGTGGAATGGCCTGCCGGAGGAGACTCATCAACTTAACAGTCTTTTAGCATTCAAGAAAGCTATTAAAGCTCAACTAAAAACTTTTCTTTTTCCTAAAGCTTTTAAAACTTGATGTTGTGCAGACTTCTACTGTTACTTTCTACTGTTAGTTTTACCCTACCCTGTGCCTGCTTACCCTACCCTGTACCTGTTGGCATTCTCTCCCCCTCCTTATTGTTTTACTATGATTTTATTAGATTGTAAGCCTATGCGGCAGGGTCTTGCTATTTACTGTTTTACTCTGTACAGCACCATGTACATTGATGGTGCTATATAAA
The DNA here is from genome assembly GCF_023053635.1 of Elgaria multicarinata webbii. Taxonomy (NCBI): domain Eukaryota; kingdom Metazoa; phylum Chordata; class Lepidosauria; order Squamata; family Anguidae; genus Elgaria; species Elgaria multicarinata. The sequence continues at coordinate 11,060,788 of NC_086188.1, forward strand.
TAAATAATAATAATAATAATAATAATAATAATAATAATAATAATAATACTATAAAGACTGATCTCTTCTGGCAGGCCTATCCAGTGGAATTTTAAGATGTTTTTAGGATGTTTTTTAGGATGTTTTTAACCATGTATATTATGTTTTAATTGAGTATAATATATTTTATCGTTTACTGTTGTTCCCCACCTCGATCAAAGTGGAGAGGCGGGTAAGAAATACGATGATGATGATGATGATGATGATGATGTATGCCGCCTTGGGTTCCTTGGAGGAAAAATGGTGGGATATAAATGCAATAATACTTTTTTTAAAAAAAACCACTGAGTGGTCGTGTCTTTTGTGTTAACATATTATATTGTGTTAGTCTGTTGACCCCATTGTCCTGGTGGTCATTTATACTTTGTGCATTTGTGTGCTCTTTAGTATTTGATTCTGTAGGTTTTTTATACCTGCCATGCAGGGGTTGGATTTCCAGGGGATCACAGTTGGGAATCCTTACCTGTGCCCTCCCGATCCCCCCTTTGCATGGCAATCAAACTTGTGGGTGGGGGGAAACCCTGCTTATAGAAAGATTGGGTCCCAAATCTTTTAAATGCCTAGCAACCCTTTCTCAAAATCCCTTTCCTGGGAAGTTACCACTAACTCAAGGCCCCATCACTGTATACATAAAGGTGGGGTACCTTGCCCCAGTGTGTGTGTATGTGGGGTGGGAGAGAAATACATATGATGTTTCTAAGGGCTAATAGCTTTGGAGGGGGTCCTGTAATGTCTATTAACGTCGAGAAACTGAGCTTCCCCTTTGGCTCGCCCAGATTGTTTGATACCTAATAGATCAGGGCTTTTCCCACAGTGCGGAGCCCTACAGCACAGCTGGGATAAAGCGGCACGTAGTCGTGCCAGCGAGAACATGGCCAGATATATTTCACGCCATTAATCACGCGGGCAAAACCCCTCGCAGAGTCGGAATTAGGTTGCTAGAATCCCAACTGGGGCTTTTTGTACATTAAAGTGACAAAGGCTCCTTGATGAATGGCACCGGGAGGGAATAAACCCCCAAACCGCTAAAAGCCGAGAAGGCAACCCCACGCAGAAATGTATATTTGAACTAGGGGGCTCATTTCTCAGGGGTTGGCTTGCAGAGATTACCATAAAGAGTAAAATATCCGAGGCTAAGGAAATCAAGGGGAGGGGGAGGTACGGATAAGTCAGTTCACACATTACGAGCAGACACAGTTCACATTGTGCTGCCACATGTCTTCTGTGGACACCATGGTTTGGAAAAGGGAATGCATCTAATGCATCGAAACATGTGCCGGAAACATACCAAAGATCTGTGGATAGCTACAGCAGCCTGGAATGAACTTTAGACCACTGCTAGGGTCTATATAGTCCATCATCCTGTTTCTTCTGGGATGCCCACAAGCGAGGCATGGATGCAATCGCCTTAAGAACATAAGAGCCCTACTGGATCAGACCAAGGGTCCATCTAGTCCAGCACTCTGTTCAGACAGCGGCCAGACAGCTGTCAACCAGGGAACAACAAGCAGGACATGGTGCAACAGCACCCTCCCACCCATGTTCCCCAGCAACTGGTGTATACAGGCTTACTGCCTCGGATACTGGAGGTTGCACTTAGCCATCAGGACTAGTAGCCCTTGATAGCCTTCTCCTCCAGGAATTGATCCAAGCCCTCTTTAAAGCCATCCCAATTGGTGGCCATCATCACATCTTGTGGTCATGAATTCCAGAGTTTTATCGATGCGCTGTATGAAGAAGTGGTGTGATGGCATGGGATGCTGCAACCTTGATGAAGCTAAGCAGGTCTAGGCCTGGTCAGTTTCTCAAAGGGTGACTATTTGGGAACCCCATGTACAATGATTCCTGCATTGAGCAGGGAGTTGAACTCGACGGCCTTGTAGGCCCCTTCCAACTCTACTATTCTATGATTCTATTCTAAGTCCTTCCTTTGATCTGTCCTGAAACACCCACCAATCAGCTTCATGAGACGACCCTGTTCTCTCATGGTTGCTCCCCAGCAGCTGGCATTCAGATCTACGCTGCCTGTGATCACAGAGATTCTGCATTCATCTCGTTACTTACGATGCCCAGCCTGTGAGTGTCATTGCTCATATAGCCAAAATGGCACCACCCATGTACAGACGCTGAGCCATGATTCACCCCCTGTTGGGAGAAACCTTACAGGAAGATGCTGAAGTTGATGGACCATTTGTCTGATTCAGCAGGGCATTTCTTATTTTTATTTTTGCTTGCACGCGTATGCCTCACCCTGCTGGAACACAAAGCGAAACTAAAGAGATTAAACACCTACCGGAATAGACAAAGTCTCCATAAGGCAGTGAAAATCCAACAAGGAAGGTGTGTCCACACCAGATGGATAGCCCAGGGGTAGGAGTTCCATAACTTCAAGAAGGCCCTCTTTCATGTTCCTGCCAAATATATCTCAGATAATGGAAAGATACACAAAGATCTGGGTTGGGCTGGGGGTACCAGTCTGAACTGAGCCAGGAGCCATGGGACAAAGCCAGCAATCGGGACCAATAGTAAGTCAGGAGCAAAAGATAACCCGGGAGGCAGAAGCAAGCCAGGCGTTAGTCCCAAAGAACAACCAAGGAGCTCCGGAAGAACTTGTTGTTCAAGCAAGCTTCAACTGGAACAGGAAGACCTCTTATACTCTTTCCTGCCCAGGAGGACCCAATGGACAGCCAGGGTGGGCAGAGCCAGTCCAGGCCCTGCAAGTACTTCACTGAGAGTCTATCCTCTGCAGTTCAGTGCCTCACCACACGGGACAGCTGTCCACAGACCCCAGCAACACCTGATGGCAAAAATAGCCTCCTCAACTCATCTTAAACGCTGGAGAGCTTCATACAAGAAGCAACGATCCCTTGGATATCTGGGGTGGGCAGACTTCAGGCTTGCAGGATCTACTTTATCTTTACTAGAACCTTGAGATGGTGATGGTGATGATAATGGTGATGGTGATTGTGTTGATTTATTACATTTCTATACCACCCCATTGCCAAAGCACTGTGGGGGTGGTAATAATAATAATAATAATAATAATAATAATAATAATAATAATAATAATAATAATAATAATATCATCCCACCTTTTTTCCTCTTGCGAAGAACCCAAGGGGACTTACATGGTACTACTCCTCTCCATTTTTATTGTCACAATAACCCTGTGAGGTAGGTCAGGCTGAGAGTCAGTGACTGGCCCAAGGTCAGTCACCCAGTGAGCTTCGTGGCTACATGGGGGACTAAAACGCGGCACTCCCGAGTCCCGGCCCAACACTCTAACCACTACGCCACACTGGAATTAAAGCACTCTAAGCCCAAGAATCTGTTCTGAGTCACCTCATCCACTCCTGGCTCCTCAAGCTTCCTGCATTTTAGCAATATAATTTAGGGCGGTAGGGAGGGCATTTTGTTGGTGCTTATATTAAACACTTAGGAGTCAGGAATCCTTGTTGATCTAATGAAAATCACTGAGAGATCTACTGCCCACTCTTGCTTTCAAGAGGATAACCAGCACTTATTTGGAATTGAGCCCCCAAACCCATCTCTATTGTTAATTGGCATTTGCCAGTTCTAATGTACTGGGCATGGATTGTGTCACATTGGCTCACCGCGGCTGGGGCAAAAGAAGTGTTTGCAGAATGAGTGGTACAGCTAGAGCTGGGCCGTGGGGCTGAAATCCAGGGTTCTGCAGCCCAGCCCAAATGACCACCCAGAGGGTAGCAGCTGATGGGGGTAGGGCAAACAGGTTAGGTGTCAGAATGCCATAGCCCACTGCAGACTCCAAAAAAAGGGGAAATAAAGAAAATAAAAGCAAAATGGCATCTGCAGCTGCTACGGAACTCCCCAAGGGTCAAAATCCCTTGTTCGCAAGCTAATTTGGCCTCATCTACACCAAGCAGGATATTCCACTATGAAAGTGGTATGAAAGCGGTATATAAAAGGCAGGAGCCACACGACTGCTTTATAGCGGTATTGAAGTGCACTGACAACTGTTGGGGCCCATAGATACATACCATATACTGCTTTCATTGAATAGGGTGAGCTATTCAATGAAAAGGAGGACAGGGCTCCTGCATCTTTAACAGTTGCATAGAAAAGGGAATTTCAGCAGGTGTCATTTGTATATATGGGGAACCTGGGGAAATTCCGTCTTCATCACAACAGTTAAAGGTGCAGAGGCTATACTAGAGTGACCAGATTTAAAAGAGGGCAGGGCGCCTGCAGCTTTAACTGTTGTGATGAAGACGGAATTTCACCAGGTTCTCCATATATACAAATGACACCTGCTGAAATTCCCTTTTCTATGCAGCTGTTAAAGACACAGGAGCCCTGTCCTCCTTTTCATAGGGTCCCCCTTCTTTCATACCACTATATCCTGTTGGGTGTGGCTCCTGCCTTTTATATACCACTTTCATAGTGCAATATCCTGCTTGGTGTAGATGAGGCCTTTGTCTCTTTTGGCACTCTTTGGTAGCTCTGGGCGCCATTTTGTTTGCAAAAATAATTATATTTTCAATCTTGGGGGGATCCCCCCAAATTTCAAGGTGGGGATGGGTCTGAACTGTGGGGGTTCACGGGGGGCACATGTTGTCCAACCTGCTCTAATGTATTGAAAATGTAGAAGCAGTCGTAAAGCATGGAATGGTGGCAGTGAGGGAAAGAGAAAATGTCACTGGGGGCTTCATAGCCGAAGCACTATCCTCCCATCGAAAGGGGTGGGGCGGCAGAAGACCATAAAGTCCAGGTCTAAAATTCCTAGCTGCACCACTTGGAGCACCCACAAATGGATGAGAAGAAATGTTCCCCTCTTTGTCTGGAAAAACGCTTCTTGCAACAAACGAACGCCCATGCCGATGGGGTATATTGTGGTAAAGCAATAGTGATCATTAGCGGTGATTAATACCAAACAAATTAGGCTTTCCCGTGATGATAAAGGAGATTGTGGTTAGGAGTTCAAGAACGAGTTGTCGCGTCCTTGCAAATGAGAGCAAATGAGAACGCAGTGGGCCAGACGGGCTGAACCGCATGACCTCGAGAGAGATCCAAAGTCCTCACGTGACTGATGAACCCGTTTCAGACCGGCTGTGGTGCCGTCCCTGAACGTGTTTGGGTTATCTTCACATGGAACCCCTGGGGGATCTGGGAGAAGAGCCAGGCTGTGCGTCTGAAAATCTACCACGTCTGTGTTGAATCGCTGTCATAAGGCTGGGAGCCACCAGGCAAAAATCCACAGCCAGGAAGGGTACATGGCATGCTCTGTTGCCCGTTTTGCCTCCGTGGAAGTGAGAGGGAGGCAGGAAGGGCCGCTTACACACCACCAAGAAAGAGATCTAAAGTTGGTGCCGATTTGTAGCATAAAAACATAGGAAGTGCCATGCTGGATCAGGCCAAGGGTCCATCTAGTCCAGCACTCTGTTCACACAGCAGCCAACCAGCTGTCAGCCAGGGACCAACAAAGCAGGACATGGTGCAACAGCACCCTCCTACCTATGTTCCCCAGCAACTGGTGCATATAGTCTTACTGCCTCGGATACTGGAGGTAGCACACAACCATCAGGGCTAGCAGCCATTAAAAGCCTTCTCCTCCAGCCATCCAAATGGGCGGCCATCACTACACCTTGTGGTAGTGAGTTCCATAATTTAACTTAATTTATCATTTGTGCTTTGGTTAGTTTGCATGTACAGATGCAAACTTAGATAGAATGAATTGGATCCCGGATCTGTCTTCTGGATGGGCTCCACTTGCAGTAGCAAAGTTCCTCTTAATGGCTGCCTCGTGATAGCCATTTTCATCTATATTCTTCACACTTGGAAAAAAGCACAAAACAGTGCTTCTGTTCAAGACTCCAGCCATGCCGTTTCCCCTCCTTCACCATCGCCCCGCTTTTCTGTCCCCGCCACCCCAAAGAGGTAGCATTCTGTGCGCAATGCGCACTCCTGATACCCATTGAGCTGTTTTGGGCATTCCCCCATCCTAAAGTCTTATTTATTTATTTATTTATTACATTTCTATACCGCCCAATAGCCGGAGCTCTCTGGGCGGTTCACAAAAATTAAAACCATTCAAAGTATAAAACAACAATATAAAACCATAATATAAAATACAACATAAAAGCTCAACCAGATAAAAACAGCAGCAATGCAAAATTACAAATTTAAAACCATGTTATTTAAAATTTATAGATTGTTAAAATGTTGGTAGAATAAAAAGGTCTTCACCTGGCGTCTAAAAGCATATAATGTAGGTGCCAAGCGAACCTCCTTAGGGAGCTCATTCCACAGCCGGGGTGCCACAGCAGAGAAGGCCCTCCTCCTGGTAGCCACCTGCCTCACTTCCTTTGGCAGGGGCTCACAGAGAAGGACCCCTGAAGATGACCTTAGGGTCCGGGCAGGTACATATGGGAGGAGGCGTTCCTTCAGATAACCTGGCCCCAAGCCGTTTAGGGCTTTAAATGTTAATACCAGCACTTTAAATCGGGCCCGGACCTGGACTGGCAGCCAATGAAGCTGGAAAAGGACTGGCGTAATGTGGTCTCGTCGGCCAGTTCCTGTTAGTAAGCGTGCTGCCCTTTTTTGCACCAGTTGAAGTTTCCGGACCGTTTTCAAAGGCAGCCCCACGTATAACGCATTGCAGTAATCCAAACGAGAGGTTATCAGAGCATGGATAACTGTAGCTAAGCTATCTCTGTCCAGATAAGGGCGTAGGTGGTATATCAACCTGAGCTGATAAAAGGTGCTCTTTGCCACTGAGTTCACCTGTGCCTCAAGTGACAGTTCTGGATCCAAGAGCACCCCCAAACTACGGACCCCCACCACTTCTCCCCACCACTTCTCAAAACCTTGGGGTTCCCCTGAACTTGCAGATACCTCTCCATTATATGTGGGTGGTGCCATTTTGGCTACGCAAGGATTCACACTCAAAGCATTGAAATCCCTATTAATATTGTTTTCAAGTGTGCTTCAACCAGCCACTTTTATTATTATTTTGAATCTGGCCGAAAATTCTCCCTCCTCCACACGAAAAAAAAAAAATCCCCACTGGGGAAAAAGTGAGCAAAAGTAGGAAAACAATTGATGGTTTGGGGGAAAGGCAGCAAAGATTGTGTAGCTAAAGTGGGAATCCAAGATTTGTCCCCCAGGTCTACAGTTCCACACACCAATAGCTACTAGTCATTAGTAGTAGTAGTAGTAGTAGTATCCCGCCTTTTGCCCAATACTGGGCCTCAAGGCGGCCTTACAAAGTTTAAAACATATACATTTTAAAACCTAGGAAAATAAATGTACAATATGTTTTTAAATATTTTTTTTTACAATATTAAAACATGAAACGTTTAAAATACACGACAATTTTACAAGTCCTTCACATAGATGGAGGGCTAGATTATTCTCCATAATGGCTCTATGCTACCTCCCAATATCAGAGGCAGTGGCTGAGTTCGGAAGACATGCTAATCAATGGGAGGGACGGGACAATAGGAACCGAATGGGAAACAACCGTTGATTAGCGTGGCGTCCGAACTCAGCCAGTGTGTCTATGCACATCAGTTGCTGGGGAGTATGGGTGGGAGGGTGCTGTTGAACCATGTCCTGCTTGTGGGTTGCTGGTTGGCCACTGTGTGAACGGAATGCTGGACTAGATAGACCCTTGGTGTGATCCAGCAGGGCTCTTCTGACGTTCCTCTCCCCAATCAAGACACCTCCAAGCTCCTGTCCAACGCCACCCTTCTATCTGATCTTATGCTCTGCTGCAATATGACTGCTCATCTGATCCAAAGCAGGATCTACCTTACTGCTTTAAAACGGTTTATAACGGTATTGACAACTGTTGGGGCCCAGGATACCCTCCATGTACTGTTTTCAAAACATCATATCCTCAAGATCTGGCCCAAGTCATTCACCCTTGCCCTCCTTCACCATTTCCAGGGGGAATCCGCACGTCGTTCCGAGATCGCTTCTAAGCGACCCCAGTGCGGCGTGAAAGCGAGCGTGTAACTGGCCTTTGGAAGAGCCGACGAAGAGATGTCCTTCCCGCTGCCCCCGCCACCCGCAGACCTCCTCGCCGACCGGCGAGGAGAGCTTGGCTGAAGAAGGCGGGGTTGAGAGTGGAAGAAGCTCTCCACCCCACCTTCTTCCCGTCTCTTCGTCGGCTCTTCCAAAGGCCAGTTACACGCTCGCTTTCACGCCGCACTGGGGTCGCTTAGAAGCGATCTCGGAACGACGTGCGGATTCCCACTCTCCTCTGTTGATAAATCTCTTCTTCCCGTCCCCACAAAAGACTGTGAATACTTCGCACTGGCTCCCGGAGCTTGAGTAAAGTCAGCAAAACTACACAAAAGGCAAGCAGATCTAGGAGATGAGGTATGAACGTGATTTGAATCCTGAGCTTCGTATTGCTGGATCTATGAAGTTAAATAATGTGAGCCCCAAATCCTTCAAAGGCTGGACCCATGCCCTGGCGGCTTGCAAGACAATGTCTGCTGTTCCTAGTTTCTTTCCAAGATGTTGTTTTGTGTTGGGGTGGGTTTTTTTGCTTTGCATTTTTTGCCAGCATGTAAGGCTTGGCGCTCAGCGAAATAGAGACATGGAAATATTTTGAGTTTTATCTCATCAGCTCATCTGGTTTGAAGTAGCTCCCAAAATACAGGAAAGGGAGTCGAATCAAAGGCAGTTGGATGCGGTTGCTGAAATGGGAGAAATATGTGAGGTGGTGCTAAAAGGACTCGATCAAAAGGGTCTCTACCCGTACCCCAACTCAGCTTCTGGTTTGTTTCTTTTCATGTGGTTGGCGGTTCCGAAAGAGAGTCGCTGAATGTGATTCTCTAACTTGCTGAAATGGGTGGTGCTCAGCCCTAGGGTGACCCTATGAAAAGGAGGACAGGGCTTCTGTATCTTCGACAGTTGTGGAGAAAAGAGAATTTCAGCAGGTGTCACTTGTATGCCTGCAGCACCTGGTGACATTCCCCTCTTCAACACAACAGTTAAAGCTGCAGGAGCCCTGCCCTCTTTTGCATCTGGCCAAGAGGGCAGGGCTCCTGCAGCTTTAACTGTCATGCCGAAGAGGGAATGTCACCAGGAGCTGCATGCATACAAATAATAGCTGCTGAAATTCCCTTTTCTGTACAACTGTTAAAGATACAGGAGCCCTGTCCTCCTTTCCATAGGGTCACCCTCATTCTACAACTACCTGGCCTACCCTCTCAGTGATGGGGGTGGGGGGCTGCTGGTATTCCTTGGCCTCAATGTAGCATCTCTCCAGAGTGTGCCAGGTTTGGGAGCCCAGAAGCATCATGGGGAAATTAACATGGCTGGCACCAGCAGGAGTGATTGCAGGCCAGACTGGGCTTTTTCACTGCTTGCTGCTTCTGCTGCACCCACCTGCCACTGTCAAGGTAAGGGATGGGAACATCAGAAGAGCCCTGCTGGATCAAACCAAGGGCCCATCTACTCCAGCATTCTGTTCACACAGGGGCCAACCAGCTGTTGACAAGGAACCCAGGAGCAGGTTCTACAATACCAAGTGTGGGGAATCCAGTAGGGCTTTCATGAGCCCAGACAAACTTGGCACCAACCCTGCCATCCAAGGTTACCTGTACTTGGACATTTAACTTAGTCGTTTCAAACTCAAGTTTTGTTTCAATGGGGTTTTTTTTGGGAGGGGGAGGGTTTGGAAGTGACAGCATCCTTGAGAGAGAAAAGATCTAATTCCACATTACACAGGCTTGTGGGGGCTTAATTTATGCACATGTGTATCTGTGTACAACTCCCTCCATCTCTTAATGCTTCTCATTTTTGAAGTTTGTTTCTGTATATAATGGACCCTGTTCCCCATGTGACTCTTACGTCATCTTTGCAGTTTCTCTGCCTCGTCACATCCAGAGCGGCTTTTTTTAAAAAAGTAGGCCATTAATGGAAATAAATGTGAATGATGCATTGTAATTATTTTAATATAGGCTGTTCTTTAAACTTTTCCCCCCTTCCTTTTTACAAAAATCTGGAAACATGTTTAATTTCCCATATGGAAGGGGGAAAGCCCCCATTTATCTTAATTTAGTCAGAGACGGGTCAGCCAAATCTGCTGTCCGTATATGCAAAACAGATGTGACATGTACAAACTGTTTGAATGTCATAGGCTATGAAAGGGAATAGAATAGGTATATTACACAAACATGTGTGCCTCATTTGCAAACCTAGAACGGGCGGAATCGGAGCGCCGCCAAAGCAAAACGTGAATTAATTTGGAGCCGAAACAGACGATTGGGAAGTACAGTTCTTGCTGGCCTGTACCATTTCAGATCTTGGGGATGGTAGTATCACATCTTTAAATGCTCCCCTACCTTAAAATAAAAATAGGTAGAAGCCTTCTCCGAGCTAGCTATGCTCTGAAGCACACAGTAGGGTCTGAAGTTTTACTGTTAATCAGCATCTATTATTATTATTATTGTGCAGTTCTATTGTTTGGGCTGTAATGAAACTGTAGGTTCACTGTTTCATACATAATGCTGTATGTAATTCATTACTGTGAAAACAGTAATAAATGTTTGTTTTTTAAAATAGCCTATAAGAATCTTTTTTCTCCAATATGCTTAGCTGTTTGTTTAAATATTACAGCAGACACTCCTCTACTTGAAGGGTTGTCCAGTCCCGGTGTGGTTTAAAAGATAAAGAACTCCAAGAAGGAAGACCAGGGGCTTCATTGTTAGCTGCTGGAGGGCAGACTGAGAACGGCCTGAAGGTTACCTGCTCAGAGTCTCCTCCACTGTGGTGGGACAGGTTATATTTTGATTTGATTGATGGCAATTGTTTCTAAACGTGCATCCCTCCACATTAATGCGCACGTGCAAGTTTCTTGCAAATTGGTGCCCTCTTTATTCTCCAGTCACACATTTCCTCTTTGGGGGCGATGCTCAAGACTCTGGTCACAGTAGAGAAAACTGGATTAGGTGAACAGAGTCTGGGCTGTGCTATCTCCAGTAGCCGAGGCAGTAAGCCTGTGTGCAGCTGTTGCTGGAGAACATGCATGGGAGGATGCTGTTGCACCGTGCCCTGCTTTGTTGGTGCCTGGTCGACAGCTGGTTGACCACTGTGTGAATGGAGTGCTGGACTAGATGGACCTTTGGTCTGATCCAGCAGGGCTCTCCTGATGTTCTTAAGGAATTCATCACATAGTGTGTGAAGAACTGGTTGGCCACTGTGCGAACAGAGTGCTGGACTAGATGGACCCTTGGTCTGATCCAGCAGGGCTCTCCTGATGTTCTTAAGGAATTCATCACATAGTGTGTGAAGAACTGGTTGGCCACTGTGCGAACAGAGTGCTGGACTAGATGGACCTTTGGTCTGATCCAGCAGGGCTCTTCTGATGTTCTTAAGGAATTCATCACATAGTATCTGAACAGCTGGTTGGCCACTGTGTGAACAGAGTGCTGGACTAGATGGACCTTTGGTCTGATCCAGCAGGGCTCTCCTGATGTTCTTAAGGAATTCATCACATAGTGTGTGAAGAACTGGTTGGCCACTGTGCGAACAGAGTGCTGGACTAGATGGACCCTTGGTCTGATCCAGCAGGGCTCTCCTGATGTTCTTAAGGAATTCATCACATAGTGTGTGAAGAACTGGTTGGCCACTGTGCGAACAGAGTGCTGGACTAGATGGACCTTTGGTCTGATCCAGCAGGGCTCTTCTGATGTTCTTAAGGAATTCATCACATAGTATCTGAACAGCTGGTTGGCCACTTTGTGAACAGAGTGCTGGACTAGATGGACCCTTGGTCTGATCCAGCAGGGCTCTCCTGATGTTCTTAAGGAATTCATCACATAGTGTCTGAACAACTGGTTGGCCACTGTGCCAACAGAGTGCTGGACTAGATGGACCCTTGGTCTGATCCAGCAGGGCTCTTCTGATGTTCTTAAGGAATTCATCACATAGTGTGTGAAGAACTGGTTGGCCACTGTGCGAACAGAGTGCTGGACTAGATGGACCTTTGGTCTGATCCAGCAGGGCTCTTCTGATGTTCTTAAGGAATTCATCACATAGTATCTGAACAGCTGGTTGGCCACTTTGTGAACAGAGTGCTGGACTAGATGGACCCTTGGTCTGATCCAGCAGGGCTCTCCTGATGTTCTTAAGGAATTCATCACATAGTGTCTGAACAACTGGTTGGCCACTGTGCCAACAGAGTGCTGGACTAGATGGACCCTTGGTCTGATCCAGCAGGGCTCTTCTGATGTTCTTATGATCTCAGGGAAACATACAGCTAGGGCTCTCTGTGCACTCCTTCCTGCTGAGCAAGTTGACTGCTATATTTTCTGCTAGGCAGTGGAAGGGTGGGAGGATGCTGTTGCACTGTGCCCTGCTTTGTTGGTCCCTGGTCAACAGCTGGTTGGCCATTGTGTGAACAGAGTGCTGGACTAGATAGAGTGCTGGACCCAGTCTGATCCAACTGGGCTTTTCTTATGTTCTTATAAAGCAGCTGCCTCCGTTGGCAAAACTCAGCAAAAGCAACAAGAAACATGGAAGCCTATTCAGATGACAGTTATGTGCTACCTTAAGTGGTAACGGGCATTTCTCTTTCTGAGCATTTCAGCCATTGGCTACTTGATCAGAAGGAGCGTCCAATGGACACATGTGTCTCCTCTGCTCAGCGGCTTTGCAGAAGCTCTCCGGAGACCAGACCCTGCAGTGGAAATGTTGCCCTCTAGAGGGCACTTGCTCTTCAATTGCTGGCTGAATTGGGAATGGCTAATTAACCCTTCTTTTGCTGGGGTTCAAAGGCCACTGTTTTCTAACAGGAAAAGCCAATTAGGGAGACCCATCTAGTTTTGCCTTTGAATCCATTGACCAGACAGATGAGCAAGAGAGCTTAGCTGAGGTCTTCTCCTGTTGTTCCCAGTCACTCTCATGTTCAGCAATATCAGCTTCCCCTCTCTGGCACTCCCCAGATGGGTTGGCCTACAACAGCCATTACCCCCCAGACAGCATGACCACTGTAAATGATGGGCATTGGAGTACAACTGATCTGAAGAATGCCAAGTTGGACAAGGCAGAGCAATACCATATATTTGCCCATGTTATTATTTTAGGGGGGGGGGGAAGACACAGGCTTGGGGTTGTAGAGTTCTTCCATATTGTTTTCAGCTATTTTCATTCAATTTGATAGAAAATAATTTGTTTTCGAAAAGAAATTCAAAGAAGAAATTTTGGAGAAATCCTCATAGATTGGATTCACGTTGCTTGAGGTGGCTGAGTAGTGGCTGTTTTCTCCCCTTAACTCAGGGGTCCCCAGATGTTTTGGGTCAGTGGGCACATTTGGTGTATGAGAGTGTCATGGGCACTCTTACAAAATGGCTGCTACAGAGGTGTGGGGGGGAGCTTGCCCATTCATAAAATGGCTGCCATGCTCGGATGACTGATCACAAAAACCCTCCTTTCCCAGAAGTCAAAGTGGTGAGGCTAAAAGAAAAATAACTTACCCGAGAATATAAGTACAAGGCAGAGATGGGAGTCTGAGCTCCAAGGTTGACTTAGAGGTGGCCTCCCAGTGCCATCTTGGGAGATTGGGCAAGTGAGCATGAGAAACGGGGTCTTCTCTGCGGTGGTGCCATCCTTTGGAATGCTTTCCCAATCAAAATCCATCAGCCTCCCATTTTGTGGCCGCCTTTTGGCAGAAACTGAAGGCACTTTTATTTTGATGGACTTTTAATGTGTAACACTAGGAACTCTCCTCCCATATTTACCTACCCAGGCATTAAGATCATGGTCTGAGACCCTCCTCCAGGTGCCTCCATAAAATGAGACAAGATGCATGGCTATAAGAGAGAGGGCCTTTTCTGCTGCGGCACCCCTTCTGTGGAATGCTCTCCCCAGAGAAGTTCACCTGATACCTACCCCGCGTTCTTTCCAACGCCTGGCAAAGAAGACCTTTTTATTTTCCCTGGCATTTTAACAGCTGTTTTCTTTTTTAGTACTTTTAGTTATTCAGCTGATAATTTTAATTTGGTTTTATGATGCCGTATTGGTTTTGTTCTTTGTTGCTTTTTTTAATCTTGGTTTTATTTTGTTTTAATGTTTGTACCTTATTTTGAATGCATTGCCCAGTGAACATCTTACTGGGCAGCTTACAAGTACAGTAAATAAACGAACACCTAGTTTTACTACTGCCTGTTTTAATGTATAACATCATTTGCCCTTGACACTGTTAAATTTTAAAGTTTTTTTCCCCAAGTGTTGATTATATTGTGGTCTTGGTTACTGCTAAAATAAATCGGTTCTTTTTGAACTGTTTTGTTTTATGTTAGACTTTTATGGTGATGCTGTATGCTTCTCTTGTTACTTTTAGTAGAAGAAAAGGATAAAAATATTATATTATTACTACAGGAGAGACCTGCAAAAAATAAGGAAGGCTCTTTAGGATTCCAGCCACTCCGTTTCTAACCCCCTCCCATTAATCCATTCCTCCCCGCAAAAGTAAAATCAGTATTCCATGGTCACTGAACAAGTTCACCAGACCTCTTTAGTGTGGGATTGATGTCCCTTCTCCTTTTAAAGTTTCCTTTTTCCTAAGACACTTTCTGCCTCTACAGACCTTGAGATTTCCCCAAGCCTGTTGAGATGCACAAAACGGGGAGGTAAATACTGCTATTTGGCTACATAACCATCAGCACTTACATCCTGAGCACCAGAAATAGAGGAAATGCTGGCAACGAGCTTCTTTAGAGGAGCATTTTATAGCACGCTCGTAGCCTGGCCGCTCACGGATGTTCATGGGTCATTTGGACAACACAGTGATCCTCCTGTGTGTCTCCCGCTCCTTCTGCTGTTCCTTTCGTTAATAAAATAAGGCTCCAGAAAACCAACTCTTCTGAAATATAATGATATGTGTCACTATTTCCTACCGTGTGCAGAGGTTGCACTATAAAACACTCACTAGAGGGTGCTGACCCACTAAACTAAATGGACCATGTGGTTTGCTGCTTTCTTCCCATTGCGGAATAGAAACAGGAAGCGGAGCTACGGTAAGGAAATGCGATTCTCCCCCACCCCATCCAATCTGAAGGAACTCAGTGATTATGACGACCAGCCATTGTGATGCTCCGATAGGACAGGATAGGACCAAGGATGAATTGCATGGCATCCTTTTTGGATCACATGGGCGGAGTATAATTTAAGCAGCTACTTTGGGATCTGAAAGGTGGGGTAGAAATTCCCAAAAATAAATAGAGATAGGCGCTCATTTGGCATGACGAGTGTTGCTTTGATTCCATAACATGTAAGTGGTCCAAGGGTAATTTTGGGAGGGGCCATAGCTCAGTGTGAAGGTCCCATGTTCAACCCCCGGCATCTCCAGGTGAGAAATAGATCCTGTCTGAAATCCTGGAGAAACACTGCTGGTCAGTTTCAACAAACCTGGGCTAGGATGGGCCAATGGTTTGACCCAGTCAGTATAAGGCAACTTCCTATATTCCTATGAACAGGAAGAAGAAAAAAAGACAAGAAATGGAGAAGGAAATAAGAGGAATACCTTTTATAGACGTTACTGTCTGCCATGTCTCCCCCCACCCAACCCACGTAACCATGATAAGTGTATCTACACATATCTACAAATATCTACAAATTATCTACATTCTTTGCAGATATGACTCTTTGGTTGAGTTGAACTTTTCTCTCTCTCTCTCTCTCTCTCTTTTTACACTGCAATTATCAAGGGGAGGGAGGGGGAGAAACACCACAAATTGCATAATTGCCGGGGGGGGCAACGAAAAACAATAATTATAATAATAAATATACCAACATCACAATAGGCTTGACCAAACGCTTTGGCACTAATCCAAGGCTGGGGAGGGAAATCCTTCCGGGAATTCGGAGATGACGACGGGAAAAGCAAAAAGAGGGCGCACAGGAAAGAGTATTTCGCGATGCACGCGGGGCAATATTACATCAGTCTTCTTAAGAACGGGACTCGACAATCTGGTTTAGTCAAGACACTTGAAAGAACTCACAATTCCACTGCAAATATCTTTTTTTTTTAAAGAAAGAAGACGCAGTATCTTACTTGCACAACATATTGTCATGGATCCAGATTTTTTTTTTTTGCAACAGTCAAATGATAATAATAATAATTAAAGAACACATCTGCTTTTGCTAGCACCTCTTCTGAATGCTGCCAAACCCTGCAGGAAGTTGTGGGACAGGCATCGCCCTGCGGCAGTAACCCTGAATATCTTTTGAGTGTGGGGCAGATGGTTAGAAGTTTGGGGATGTGCTTGAAAGCCAGCAGTCTGGAGCATGGAAGAACAAAGAAGGAAATCACACCCCCAAACCTGGGTGTGTTTCTGCAAGATGTAGGTCACGATAGTATAGATGGGTTGCAATTTAGAAGAAGAAGCACAATGCTAGTCCTACTTACAGCAGACCCATTGAAATGATTTGTAATTAGCATAGTCATGAGGGCCAGGATCTCTTCTCGATCATCCCAGAATGCAGGACACGGAATAATGGGCTCAAGTTACAGGAAGCCAGATTCTGGATGGACATCAGGAAAAACTTCCTGTTAAAGCAGTACGACAATGGAACCAGTTACCTAAGGAGGTTGTGGGCTCTCCCACCCTAGAGGCCTTCAAGAGGTAGCTGGACAAGCATCTGTCAGGGACGCTTTAGGGTGGATTCCTGCACTGAGCAGGGGGTTGGACTTGATGGCCTTATAGGCCCCTTCCAACTCTACTATTCTGATTCTATGAATTTAAGCCTCATTCATTTCAATGGGTCTACTCTAAGGAGGACTAAGATTGGATTTAACCCAGTGCGTTTTTTAGAAATTGCAGGTCGACAGAATAAGCCTCTATCAAAGATGGTTTTGATGTAGGGAACGGGTGAAGGAATCTATGCCCTCCAGCTACCATTGGACTTCAACTCCCATCAGCCCCACCCATGGCATTCAAGTATGTTCCATTGACAATGGTGGAATTTGTTTCCTAGAAATACCATCTGGATCACAAAGCTGGTCGAAGCTTTCTCCCTCCTAAGCAGTTTTATATTTCTGGATCTCTACTATATTGAACCTTCCGGTGCGTTCACTTTGCCTAAAGATGATGTGTTTCTTGCAAAGCCCCTTTTTCACAATAACCAACTAGAAATAGACATGGAATCCTGCGGCACCTTCAAGATAAGCAGGTGCATGTGACAGAAGCTTCTGTGGACTACATCACATTTCATCAGATGTCTCTGAACCAAGGTAGTGAGCTCTAGCCCACGAAAACCAAGGCCACAGTAAATGTATGTATATTTCAGGTCTTACACGCCTGTGTTGTTTTTCCTACAGCAGGCGAATGCTGCTGCTCCTCTGGAAGGTAGAGCACCTGATCTGAAAGGCAGAAGGTCCAAGATTCAATCTCTGACATTTCCAGGCAGGTTTGGGTAAGACGCATATCTGAAACCCTGGAGAGCCGGTTTAGGATACTCAGTACTGAACTACATGGACCAATAGTTTGACTTGATATAAAGCAACTTCCTATCTAACCCTTTTGTAGGGCCAGCCCTGCCATTAGGCAAAGTGGAGCAGCAGATACTGGGAAATGGCAGCAAGGTGTACCATGGAAACCTCCTAAATTAGCCTGCTGCCTTCAGGTGTTATCATCAATATGGAGACAAAATCATCTGCTAGTCCAATCAGCTTGGTACATGGAATAAAAGGGGGTGCACCCTCTTGTGTGTTGCCTCAGGCAACGAAATATCTTGGGCCTCACCTGGCCCTCAGAAATAGCATCCTCTGCACCCCCATATTGGCAGCCCAATTTTAGGCATGGTTCAATGAGGCTTTCTCCCAACTAAATGCCTATAACGGGCGGCAGGCTTAATTATTGTGCCGCTATCAATTGTGATAGGAAATGTAAACTACATTTGGGTTCTAAACTAGTCTTTGAAAGCGACCATTTGCAACTGGCCAGCGTGCTGGGCAAAATAAGTTGTTTAATCTCAGAAACGGAGTTTGCCATTTATAAATACACTAAAACACAGTCAATGCAAAAAT
This sequence comes from Elgaria multicarinata webbii, assembly GCF_023053635.1. Classification (NCBI taxonomy): domain Eukaryota; kingdom Metazoa; phylum Chordata; class Lepidosauria; order Squamata; family Anguidae; genus Elgaria; species Elgaria multicarinata. The sequence continues at coordinate 11,078,852 of NC_086188.1, forward strand.
AATAATAATAATAATCAGGCAGTATTTTAACAAAATGACATCATTGCTAAAGGTCATAGTCAACTCACGTCCCCAAAGAATTTCAGTGCACACACACAAAAAAACACATTTGGGCCACTCTGGGTGGGAAATTAAGCCAGCCTGCAGCATGAGAAAAAAAATAATGCTCCAGGCAGAAACCAATACAAGCAAGTTGTTCAGGCTTCTGTTGTCATTTCAGACTGCAGGTGGTGGACTGCTTGCTTCAAACAGAACTGGAGCCAAGGGTCAGCATTGTCGGGCATATGATGTTGCCCATGACCAAGTCGGGGGTAGGACATGCCGGATCCCCGCTCCTTCTCCTTGCTCACATGCCCTCTCTCAGTGAGCAGCCAGGGAGGAAAGCTAGGAGAAGTAGTGTCCGTACAGCTTGACCTCTCTTTCTGAAAGGCAGTGTTAATTAGGACCAGGGGGAGAGACAAGAGAACGGAAAATGGTAAAGTGGAGGAAGGGGGCCCTACTGTGGGCATGTTGATCCCCCAAACCTGAAACTGGCATTTGTTGACATGCTCCCTCTCAGGTTCAAAAACCCCAAACATAGAAAACCAGCACATCAGGAAGAAGGCTAAACTAGAACCTTTCCCCCAGATGTCCTAGTTTTCTGGGTGTGAGTACATTTTATATCATACAGTATAAGGGAAACATTCTGACATGAGATCCCAGCCCTGCAGTGCGGACCACGCGGCCCCTTTCCTGATTTATTTCTGCTCAATTCTTCATTGTAGCCTCCTTGTCGATAATGTGCATTTAGGGTGGGAGAAGCGTCTTGCCGGGGTTATTAAATGGTAACACAACCCGTACATCCCTAGTGACTGCATTCATGTGCTACGCAAGTCACACGGCCTGGCCACTCAGTGTACATTGTCGATGTTCAACCCACACATAGGACGCAGAGATCTGGAGCACATCAGTACGCTTGCTAATGTTAGGAAAGAACCTAGGCAGCTGCCTTAGATTGGGTCAGACTATCAGTTCATTTAGTCCAGGATTGTGGAATCTGGTTGCTAGCATCTCTCCAAGGTCTTGGTGTGGAGTTCTTCCCATCACATAAGAAGATAAGAAGAGCCCTGCTGGATCAGACCAAGAGTCCATCTAGTCCAGCACTCTGTTCGCACAGTGGCCGACCAGCTGTCGACCAGAGAACCACAAGCAGGACATGGTGCAAGAGCACCCTCCCACCCATGTTCCCCAGCAACTAGTGTATACAGGCTTACTGCCTCTGATACTGGAGGTTGCACTTAGCTATCAGGACTAGTAGCCATTTGTAGGCTTCGCCTCCAGGAATTTATCCAACCCCCTTTTAAACATCCAAATGGGTGGCCATCACTACATCTTGTGGTAGTGAATGACATAGTTTAACTATGCACTGTGAATCTCCCACCAAACAGCTTCATGGAATGACCCCATTGGGTTCTAGTATTATGGGAAAGGGAGAAAAATGTCTCCCGATCCACATCCACTACACCATGCATAATTCTGTACACCTGCGACCATGATGCTTTTAGCTGGAGAAACCAGAGACTGAATCTGGGACCTTCTGCGTGCAAAGCATGTGCCCTGCCATTGAGCTAGATTGGAAGCTACCATATCCTGGGTCCCACGGCTCATCCATCATGCCTACTATTGTCTACTTCAGCCTTCATCCACAGCCTCCATATGTTTTGGGCCACAACTCCCAGCATTCCTGGCCATTGGCCATGTTGGCTGGGGCTGCTGCCCAAAACATCTGGAAGGCACCAGGGTTGGGGAAGGTTGGTCTACTCCAAATGGCAACAACTGTCCAGGGCTCTTCCCTCATCACCATCTGATCCTCATTGACTGGAGATACCGGGAATTGAACCTGGGACCTTCTGCATACGAATCACGTGCTCTATGCCTGAGCTACAGTCCCTCTCAGATTTTTGAGGGCCTTTGGACAAAACCATCTCAATCCCTTCTCTCAGTCTACCTCCTCATGGCCGTTGTCACCCGTTGCTATTGCTCTTCATCCTCATTCTCATCCTTGCTACCACTTGCATGTTTGACAGGCGGAGAGCCAGGGAACAGGTAGGCCGTTGCACCTGCTGTTCCTCTTCTCACCACTACTGTGGCCTGAGCCAGAGCGAGATCCAAGTGTGTTGCAAATGGTGAAGAGGAGCAGCAACTCCAGGGGGGTGTTGTGGATGGGCCCACTGCTGGGATGTGGGCCCTCGGCAGCTGCCCAGCCATGCCTACCCTTCACGCCCCCTGTGGTCTGCCCCCTCCCTGTTATAGAGACTGGTGCACTTACACCACTGCAGACTGCCTTACACTGGCTTTGGGCAAAAATCAACTAGACTGCTTCTATCCTTGTGTTTTTTTTAGCTTCGCAGCTCCATCGCCAGGATCATCTGAGCTGCCTTTTTCATGGCAGTGCTATAGAGGAGCATTCATCAAGCATTCATTTGGACAGATAAAGAACTGCAGAAACGCTGGGTTAGGATGATGACAGCAGCAAGGGAATAACACAACATATGGCTTCATTTATAAAGCAAAGAAAAAGTGCAGCTGCCAATCACCGGTGGCGGGGAGGGTTGAAGAGAAGAGAAGGATGCCCTTCAAAGACGGTGGCAGGTGGTGCAAAAGACTCCGGGGGGGGGAGCCCCACCTCCATCCATCCATCCATCCATCCATCACCCATGCTGGGTCTGCCAAAGAAAGCGGGCCGATCATTTCATCCTCTGGGACAAGGAAGGAAATCAAGTCTTGAACAATGACTCTGATGGTACGTGGAGGGGGAGGTGCAGAGGAGAAGACCTGAGCTGGAGATGAAGGCCCCCCTCACAGAAACAAGGATGTTTGGGGGTGGGGTGGGGCGAGTTCTCTCAACAAGATAGTGCTCTCCAAAAAAGTATGCTACTGAGCAATTCCAAACCATGCAGAAAGCCAGTCATAGCTAGAGGACCTTTTGTCCTGGAGATGGTTATCTTGGTCCATAGTCGTAGTTGCTAGGAGCTCCTGCTGTGGAATACATGTTGGCTGCTGCGGCGGCAGCCGCGGCGGCAGCAGCGGCAGCTGGATTCATGTGGTGGTGGTGGTGATGGTGGTAACTGTGTCCTCGGATGCTGGGCAAAGGGTAGGGCGCCGGCCTGCTTTTTGCTCCCAGGTAATGGTCGTAGGCCGAAACCGGATGCTTGTACGGGTGGTGATGGAGGGGCTCCGAAGCAGAAGGTTCCAGCCGCAGTTCGTGATGTGGGGGGCTGGGCCGGCTCCCGGCTGGACTGGAGAGTGGAACCAAGCCCCCTCCGCCGGGCACGGGGAGCGCAGGGCTCAGCACCCTCGACATGAGCTGCTGGTGAGCAGGGTCGGCGTGGAGGGGCGTCCCGCCGGCTGCTTCCCGCTCATACTCCCGCCGGCTCTCCACGACGTCTGCAACACAGGGCAAAGGAGAAGGAGGGCATGAGAATCAGGCCACAGGGCAGCTCCAGAGCTCCGGGATCTGGAGAGGGAACCAGCCACTGCCAAATACCAGGGAGCTCAATGCTATATTTTGGCTTTGGCCTCCATGGGGCCACCAACGTACTCCACCAGTGCAGGCTCTAGGTTTTTGGCACACCTTCCATAGGCCCCTTGCCTCAATGAATCTACCTTTTCATCACCATAGTCACCGGCTGCTATTGCTCCTCCTCCACTATCTCATCCTTGCTGTCACTTGCTTGTTTGACAGGCAGAAGACATCTGTTCCTGTTCCTCCTCCTCCTCCTCCTCCTCCTCCCCATCGCCATCATCTGGGCCAGAGCAACGGGTAGGCAAACAAGCAGGTTGCAAAGGTGAAGAGGAGGAGAAACTCCAGGGTTCTCTTTTCAGCACTCCCCTGTTGAGGAGTGGGCCTTCACCAGCCAATACCGATCAATTCATCCCTGGCCAGTAAGGCAGAGATTACCAATTTTGCCCCTCTCATCAGGAAAATTAAAAACAACAACGGTTCCTTGATAATTTGGCTTCTATGCTCCTTTAGAACATGGGTGGGTAGACCTCTTTCTACCACCCAGCTAACGTCTTTAGAAATCTCCTGAAATTTGCACATATTTCCTCCGTAGACTAAAGCTGGGCTGATTCAGTCGACTAAGAAAATTTGCGCAAATCGGACTGGGCAGCAGGAACCAGACGCATGCGAGCGCACGTTCGGAAATTTTTCAATGGGGAGCGGTATATAAATATTCTAAATAAATAATAATAAATAATGTGAAGATTTTGGGGGGCAGCCACATGCTCACGCTTTACATTCAGGGCTTCAAACAGGGCATGATGGCCTGTTCTCTGAGCAAAAACGAAGTTCTCATTCTAGGGCTTTCTTAGGATACACACTATCACCAACATCAGAAATCTACAAGGGGGCAGGAGGAGAGAAATACGTGGCTCTTTGATTTAACTGTGAGAAGACGTCTTCAGCTATTTTGCACGGTGGGGGATTCTGAACCAAGCAATGCAGTTATTACACTGGACAAACGAAGCGGGTTGTTCCAATCTTCCTTTCTTAGCTCATTGTGAAGCTTAGACATACCTTCAGTGCACACACACCTATCGAGACTGCTCAGTTCAATGCCACCATGTTTTTAAAGAAAAACATAACAAAAGGGGACCCTCTTTTTGTTGCTTCTTGGAGCAACGATCTTATGTTAACAGAGACAAGAAGAGGAATGCCAGGAATAGCAGCTTTTTTTTCTGCTTTCTTTTCTTTTTTTCCAGCGAAGTGTTTAACGTTGTGTTCAGCAGAAATCTGTGCTCCTGGGACAAGACATTCTGACTGTGATAAATAGAGCTGAGTTGAGTGACAAGTTTGCACACGCTTGAAATTTTTGCAATTGTATAACACTAAACAAATAGAGACTTCTCTTTATTTTAATAGGCCTGGAGTGTGCTGGGGGAAAGGGCCCCCAGGTTTCTCAGTGCAACTGTTTACTCTGTGTAATGGAAAGAGAATCAATGAAAGGATTCCTAATGGAGTTCTGCAGAAGGTTAAATGCAACTACTGAATATTGTGTTTTTGTTGACGTGGTTGTAAAGAACACGGTTGACTCTTTTTCTTTCTTTTTTTTAAGAAAAGAAGACTAGGCAAAACTTTTTACTTGTTTGAATGCTGGCAATGAATGGGGGAAAGAGCTTTGGACCAGGGAAACTCCGAAAACAAAAAGTTAGTTTCAACGTTATCTTAACTGGAAGCGTAAATATTTGGCGATAAAACGAGGATTTGAAGCAAATCTCTCGTATGGGATATTTTCTTCACTTAAATGTATGTTTGACATTCTAATCCTATATGAAGGCTTCGAAATTCAAGTCTATGTGCGTTTGAATATAAATGTCAATATTACAGCAAGGATAGAGGCTAGTAAGTACTGTAAAGGTAATCCTTTCCCGTCATTCATTCAAGAACCGGTGTGCAAGCGTCTGGGAATGAGTGGCAGTGGAAAAATTGAGACATCACTCGAGACTTTCAAAAAGAAACACATAAATATTCATCATTTATATATTTTATGCTGCACATGATGAAGTGGATTCTAGTCCAAGGAAGTTTATGCCGTAATGAATTTGTCAGTCTTCAAGGCTCCCCTAGACCAGGGGCCTTGAAGCTCTTTCAGTCGGAGGGCTGAATTCCTCTTGGAAGAAGCTCTTCAGCTAGACTCCAGTGGTGGGCAGGGCCAAAGGAAAAGGGGTGTGGCCAAAGGCAAAGTGAGTAGGACCATTATACAAACAAAAAAACAAAAAAACAGTGTATTTTATCTTAAAACTCTTACTACAAATAATTAAGCCTTTAGATGGGCAAAGGTTCTACATGGATCTCTGACCTGATTATAGTCCACTTGGAGAAGAGCCTTCAGTGTGGTGGCCCCCTATCTATGGAACTCTCTGCCCCTGAAGGTCAGGCCACAAGAGGTAGTGATGGCCACCAATTTGGATAGCTTTAAAAGAGGGGTGGATACATTCCTAGTCCTGGTGGCTATGTGCTACCTCCAATATCCGAGGCAATAAGCCTATATACACTAGTTGCTTAGTCTCCCCCAGGGCCAAAATGAAACAATTACCATACAGGTCGCCAAGTTTTTGAACCTGGCCATCCTTACTAGACAACAAATGGTTGTTTGAATATATTCAGCTCAAGACCTAATGTTAATTTATGTATCCTTCTCTTGATCCTGCTCCCTTCCACTCTTGATCCCTATGCACTACTTCCATGTATGTTTTAATGGTATGTTTTCTGTAATTAATTCAATGTATTGATTCCCTATTGAAACTATTTGTATTTTTTCTTTCTGGTCAATAGACTGCAAATAAAGATGGTGATGATACACCAGTTGCTGGGGAACAGAGGCTGAGAGGGTGCTGTTGCGCCCGTGTCCTGCTCGTGGGTTCCTGTTTCACAGCTGGTCAGCCACTGTGTGAACCGAATGCTGGATTCAATGGACCCTTGGTCAGATCCACCAGGGTTCTTCTCATGTCTACCCTGACTGACAGGGACCTGTTCCTATCGCCTGCTCCCTGGTGTTTTGGTGTCTTCAGTGTGGTGGCCTCCTTTCTACGGAACTCTATGCCCCCGGAGGTCAGGCATGGAATTCACTTCCACAAGAGGTAATGATGGCCACCAATTTGGATGGCTTTAAAAGGGCCTTAGACAAATTCATGGAAGAGAAAGGTCTCAATGGCTACTAGTCTTGGTGAATGCTGCTTTCACTACAGGTAACCTAGAACCCAGTATGCCAGTGGAGCAATGGGACCCATTGGCGATGCTGGCTTAAGGATTGTGGGAGTTGTAGTCCAACACATCTGGAGGGCACCAAGTTGGGGAAGGATGTTTCTATGTGCACTACCCATTACTGGATTGTAGTTTCTTATTCCTCCAGAGCAGAGGAATTTTGTACACCCAACACAGAAGATTTACTTGTGGGAACCTGTTTCCCCAGCCAGGTGGAGGGCACTGGGTTGAGGAACAGCCTGCTAGTCCCACTTGCTTAAATGGGACAAACGGCCTATTATACAGTTTGCTGTCCCAGCAAGTAAGCGCTTGGGATGGCTTTATAACCATCGGCATTAACAGAGAATTCCCAGAAGCACAACCAGATCATCCGACGGGAGCAAAATAAAGAAGACGACGTGGCTTCCCAACTCCAAAGCGCTGCGATGGTCTCTTTGTGAGCAAGATGTTTTTCTTGTAAGTCTATAAACCAGACTGGCAAACATCCAAGCACTGTGTCTCAACTAGTTAGTGGCTCTGGATGTTAATCACAGTTAATTTTCAGTTCCTATGCGTCACGCCGCTGAGAGCCAAGCGCACACTTAAAGTGTTGGGTGTGCAGGTTGGAATCCTTAATGCAGGGCTGTCCCTTATTCTAAAGGCTCTCCCATATTACAGCAAAAAGTAAGGGAGTTTTTTGGGGGGTATGGGGGGGGTGAAGGCAAAAGGGGTGTAGCTTAAGGGGGCAGGGACAAAATACCAGCATATTTTAGCTTCAAGCTATTACTGCCAGTAATGCCTTAAGAGAGCTATTTTGACATTTTAGAACGGAGTGGCCAAGAAACTGCAAATGATTGGTGGTTTTGAGAAGGCTGTGGTGCCAGGGGAAGGGGGCACAGCTATTTGGGGAAACCAAAAGGTCAGACTGGGATCCTGGGCCCCTGTTGTAAATAAATGCAAATACGATGAAATGGCAAGAAGCCTCCAGTGACCTTCGTGCAAAGGCAAACAAAGCCAGGTGAGCTTGGAACAGCTGGCCACTTGGAGAAGCAGAGGGGTAAACATTGGCAATATCTTTCCCACCTCTGTGTTGGAAGAACTCACCTTTCTCAGTCCCATTCTGATGCACCGGGGAAGACACCGGATTTCTGGATCTGGCGAAAGCACTCATGAGAGGCAAAGCCCCAGGTCGGTGATTCCTGGGCCTAATGTGGGGAAAACAGAAGAATGTAGTTGCATTGCGTCATAAGAATGTAGTCGCACTGCATCATAAGAATGTAGTTGCACTGCATCGCAAGAATGTTGCATTGCATCATAAGAACGTAGTTGCACTGCATCATAAGAACATAGTTGTACTGCATCATAAGAATGTAGTTGCACTCCATCATAAATATGGCTGACTACACTTTTAAAAGGTGTATAGGGTTCTAAATCAGAAGATAGGTTTCCAGATGTTTGGGGCTTCAACTACCAGCATTCCTGACCATTAGCCATGCTGGAAGGCTGGAGTTGAGATGTTGCATGTTTTGTCCCATGGGGCAAAGGACAGCGTTGGGGTGGGGTGATGGGGAGTTGGGGGGAAATGGAAAGGCAAGTGGCCATCTATGAAAACAGGGTGAGACCACAGGATGCCTGGATTTGGCCCCAAAGCGTAACATTTTGCACCCTTGCTCTGGATGCTAGAATCAAATAGATTCTTCTGCAATGTTCAGATAGGGCTGGAACTGCTCAATACACAAGAGATCAGCTGCAAGCCAAGCCTATGATAAACCAGGGACTTGGCAGAGGAAGGGAAGGAAGAACCAAAAGCGCCCTTACCAGTCTTCTGGGTCGCAGTCTCGGAACCCTTTCGCGAAGGGGTTGCTGGCAATCTTTAGCTGGGTTATCTGCAGAGAGAGATTTGGGACGGGATCAGCTTTAGAGCCATTGGGTCCTCAAGAAGGTATGGCCGCTCTGTTTCATCCTGTATCAATATCTTTCATAGCATCGCAAATAAGTTATACAACACACATATTCATCTGCCTTGTATGGAACCAGACCATTGCGTTGGTATTATTTACTGTGGCGGTGGTTCTCCAACAGTGGTGCAGTGGATCCAGGGCTCACAGGGACACAGCCCCAACACTTTTTTATTAGCAGGGATGGTGACATCATCTACCACCCCCCTAAGACTCCCCTGTTCCATCGGAGCTCAGCTGCAATCTTCACAGTAGCTGAGGAAGGAGGAAATGGATTTTCCCACCCACCATATATAGTCCCCTCTTCTGATGCAAAGTCCTTTGGGGTGGCTTGGCCTTGAATGGGCAATGAAGACCCATCCATTTCACAAAAGACCTACTCCTGGTGGACGAAAGCTGCTGGAAGTGGATTAACACAACAATCAAAACGGCACACAGCGCAGCTGCAAGGAAAAATAATTGGAGGAAGGGGGCTTTCGAGGAGAGAATTGGTGGGCTTGGAAATAGTTAATCCCCCCCTTTAAACTAGTCTGCCCTCCTTTGCAATCATTTTGGCCCCTACATTGATATTAACTGGCAGATACATGTTTATGAAACACACCTTTGCTGGCATAGATGTGTAGCTTTGGAAACAAAGAGAATTTGAACAAAAACCAAGTCCAATACTCCTATCACAGGGAGGGGGAAAAGTGCAGCCCTCTAGAGGGTAGCGGACTGCAATTCCCACTATCTCTAGCCAATGGTGATGGATGATTGGAGTTGTAGTCCAACAACATCTGGGTGGCCACACATTGCCCTATCACTCTGCTCTATGAGCGGCACCACACAGGCTTATAAGCAGCTTGTGCATCCTTCTTCTTCAACCCAGCGCCCTCCAGATGTGTTGGATTACAGATCCCATCACCCCTGGTCATTGGTCCCATTGGCTGTGGAAGATGGGAGATGTAGTCTGACCCATCTGGTGGGTGCTGGGTTAGAGAGGACTGAGCTAATGTAGAGTGAGATGCATTCATGGTCCAAGCTCAGTAGTGTCTGTCAACCCTGGCAGAATGACTCAAAGTATGTGGGAATCAAGCAGGCAGAAGCATATATGTCAGTATGGCTTCTACGCTGAGCTACAAATCCCCCCTTACAGGCATGGGTAGACAACAAACTGAAAACCATCATCCTATATCAAGGGTCCCCAAAATGGCAGCTGTGGGCACCTCCGATGGAGTCCACAATGCTATTCACTCCCTGGTCCTTCAAAAATATTTTTTTAATAAAACAATTGTGGGGGAAAACATTAGGGCATCAGGTTCTCCTTCCTGTTCCTGAACCTGTTGCTAATCAGCTGATCAGCGGGCAGAAAGAGAAAGCAAGGCAAAAGGGTAGAAGGGAGAGAAAGAGTGAGGTAAAGAGGTGGAGGGAGAGAAACAACGAGGCTAGATGCTGGGAGTGGTGAGAAGCAGTGGGAGAGAAAGGGCAAGATTGGGGTAGGGATGTACTGATGGTGTAAAATCTGCTTTGTCTGTGTTCCATGGCTGGTCAGGTGCCTTTTGTTTCATTGTCTGCCCATCCATGGAATCAGTGGGTTTTTTGTGTGTTTTTGGTTTCCAAATTTATGCAAAGTCACATTTGTGCGAATTCCGCAATCATTCCGCCCCAAATGCGCATTTCCCACACTTTAGCATGTTGGGGAAATGCACATTCTTGAACAGGGGTTTGCATATTTTTCTACAATGAAATTTGAACGGAATTCCCAGAGGAATTTTCACTTCATACTACGACATTTCATCGCAGGGCCCGGTTCATTCGATCTAGGAATTGCAGTTTTGTGGTGATGGGGTGTGTGTGTGTGTTTTAGAAAATTCATTCAAAGCAACCATTCCAGGGGCTTCTCCCAGGGAACCATTTTGGTTTCCTGAAGCTCTGTTCTGGGACCGACCTAGCCTAAAGCGTTGCCTGGCTCCCCTTCTAACGGGGTTTCACGCCAAGCGCTCTTTGTGGCCCTGGGCCTGAGGCCATTCTAAAGACTGCTATCACAGCGCTTGTCATTTTTTGCCTTGGAATCCAACCATGCCTTCTCCCTCTCTTGCTCTCCAATGCAAAATCGTACCCTGTGTCAACTAATTCGAGGCAACAGAGGCCACCAGTGAGGGAGGAAGCAGCAGCCAGGCACCTCTCCATCGTGCCTGGGTCCAGCTCCAGCTGAGAGCCCCCTCCCTTCTGCTACCAAGTGTCTCTGCAGAGGCCACCAGTGAGGGAGGAAGCAGCAGCCAGGCACCTCTCCATCCTTCCTGGGTCCAGCTCCTGCTGAGAGCCCCCTCCCTCCTGCTACCAACTGTCTCTGCAGAGGCCACCAGTGAGGGAGGAAGCAGCAGCCAGGCACCTCTCCATCATGCCTGGGTCCAGCTCCAGCTGAGAGCCCCCTCCCTCCTGCTGCCAACTGTCTCTGCAGAGGCCACCAGTGAGGGAGGAAGCAGCAGCCAGGCACCTCTCCATCATGCCTGGGTCCAGCTCCAGCTGAGAGCCCCCTCCCTCCTGCTGCCAACTGTCAACTAACTGCTGAACTTTGCAACTAAGATTGTAGTGCCTGAATTTGCTTTCCTTTTCCCCCTCCTCCTCCTCCTCCCTCCCAATCCTCTTTCCTTTTGTGTCATGTCTTTTAGATTGTAAGCCTGTGGGCAGGGGCTGTCAAGAAATACTTTTGTAAGCCGCCGTGAGAGCCTTTTTTTGGCTGAATGGCGGCATAAAAATGCTTAAATAAATAAATAAACAGGAGAGAAGCAGCCTTCCCCACCAAGCCTCACTCGGTCTGAACCCCAAATACATTTGCAAGAAGATATCACTTTATATGCCTCCCCGTCCCCAACCATCCACTACCAAGCAGCTCCCCCCCCCGCCCATCACATCACATCACCACAAGGCGACCCATGCATTTAGTTCATTCACCAGGGCATTTCTCTTTTCCTCCCCCCACCTCTATATTTAAGCAAATCCACGGATAAAGTATGTGATTGTGAGTTTCCGGAATGGGTTGAAAAACAAACTTTAAGCCCCGTCAGTGACAGTTCCAGCCTTAGAGGTCAAAGTGATAGAAAGCAGAAGAGAGGGAGCAGCTGTCCTGAACCATCAGATGAATGCCAGTCCGGGAGGAGGGCCTAAGCGCCTCTTAAAGGCGCAGCATTCGGCTCACATGAAGGTTATTTTCAGATGCTGTCCAAAGACCAATTGCAATTTCTCTTTCCCCCACCCCGCCCCTGCACTTCTTGCTGGTTATTTAGTTATTTTTATTTTAAATGAAGAACGTTACAGGGATATAGAAAACCACTGTCAACATTTTTCTTGATTAGCAGCATAACCTATTATTATGATTATTATGATTATTACCGTATTTCTTCGATTCTAAGACACACTTTTTTCCCTAAATAAACAGCTCTAAAAATGGACTGCGTCTTAGAATCGATGGCATCTTAGAATCGAAGCAATACGGTAAGAGGAATAGAGGAAGCTCCTGCAGCAGCCTCGAGCCATGCGAGTGAGGAGGAGCTGGGAGGGTAAGCGCCTGGTTTTTTGTTAGTCAAATTTATTCGTAAGTCCCATCGATTTCCATGGGACTTACTCACTTGTCGTCGTCCCCTGGTGCACAGACAAGTAAAGAGCGGGACTGGAGAGTTAAGCGTTTTAGCTCCTTAATCGCGTCTTCTCCTCTCTCTCCCCGCCCGAAAATATTGTTTACTCTTTGTTTCAACGCCCCCCCTTCTTCCCGCACAAACGGCGGTTTCTTCTCTCACAGAGGGAAAAAAGAAAAGGACACAACCATTAGAAGAAAGCGCGGAGGGAGGGGGGGAGGTTGACTGGGCGGTGAGGGAAGTATTTCTTCGATTCTAAGATGCCCTTTTTTCCCAAATAAACTTCTCTAAAAACGGGGTGCGTCTTAGAATCGATGGCGTCTTAGAATCGAAGGTATTAGTAGTAGTAGTAGTAGTAGTAGTAGTAGTATCCCGCCTTTTGCCCAATACTGGGCCTCAATGGCATCTGAGAATCTTTTAAGAAACAACTACAGGCAATGCAGGCTTGAAAATGTAGGAAAGGCACTGCATTTGCAAATGAAAGGTTGGATCCAGATTCATGCTGGATCAACTGCACTCATAGAAGCAGATCACAAGAGAGCCTGTTGGCTGAATGGAGTGAGCTGTGATGTGTATCGAAGCAGGGAGGGACCCCAAAAGTCAGGAGGGAGGACCATCTGTGAGCAGCCGCCTTCCTCTAATGGAAAGCAGATCCTGGATCCAACCTACTATTTATGGCTTCTGTGATCCTATACATTTCTATTCTGAAGAAAGCCCCATTGGGTCTACATGCTTCCTCAGTGTGTTCAGTGGTGTTTACTCCCTGGTAAGTGTGCATTAAGGGTCCTTTCTACACCTAAGGGTTATCCCAGGAAAATGGAGGGATCGTCTCTGCCTGGTCCCAGGATCCCGTGTGGCATTTGGGTGCACAGGAACGATCCCAGGATGATCCCGGGACATAGGGCTGGTGTAGACATGCCCAAGGTTGCAGCCTATAGGCTAACACTTCAGCGTAATTTCTCTTTGGAACACATTGCTAATGTATTTACTAGCAAGAGAGATGTTCCTGGACTTGGTTGCTGCTATGCTGATGTAACCCTGTGTTTTGTGATGTAACAGAGCCTTGATGCTCTCCCTGCAAAATGGAGAGATTCTACGTCCAACTACCTTGAGACTGCTCTACTCACCATGATTTTTTTCTGTAGGGAAATCACTCTCCTATAGGAAGATAGGTGAAGCTTGCATTTCCTAACTATAAATAGCATGGGCAGGTAATTCATGCATTGTTGAGCTGGGGGAAATCATTTGAAAGGCATTGTCTGGTTCGAGATGCATTTGCAATTCCTGTAAAGGTGCCGGTTAGCTAACTATAGACAAAAAACATAGCGCTTTCAGATTTAAGATGACTGAGTGTATAGAGCACATCAATATTTATTTGGACAAGGAAGTGATTGTTAAAAGGTCTCTCACACCCAGAGAGACAGACACACCCAGAGACACAGACGTGGCACTCCAGCGCACACTTCAGAAATGTAATCCACATTTTATGCTCTCCCGTTAAAGCAGAGTAAGTCAAGATAAACTAGACTGGAGTCCCCCAAACTGATCTTTCATGCAAAATCCCAAGGGGCAATGAAGCTAACTCCAAGCAAGAGGGGGTTTTTTTTCTGTCTGACTAGTTTTTGTGAACTGCATTGTCTTGAGGGTGTGTTCCCTGCAGTTACCAAGAGACTCAGTTTTACAAAAGACGTGATGTCTCACTGACTGTCAGGAAATGTTTGTGGGAGTGAAAGAAAGACACAGAGAGAAAGAAAGCAAGAAAGAAAGGAAGGAAGGAAGGAAAATGGCAGAATATAGAGCTCTTGCCAGCTTCTTTTGAAGGAATAATACAGCAAGGTCTCCCAGGGTGATCAAATTCCTTCAGAAACCAAGCAACGGGTTTAGCAGATGAACTTCTGTAGGAGGAGGACAGTTCCCCAGACAGTCTACAGAACTTGCCCCGAGACTCAAAAGCTGAACGCAAATTATTCAGCTGGCTGAATTGTCGCCCATGCAGAAAGGGACAGCTGAAGTAGAAAGCCGTAAGAGCTAAGTTGGATCAGATCAACGGTCCATCTAGTCTAGCAACCCAGGCGCACAGTGGCTGAGCAGTGGTCAACAGGAAACCCACAAGCAGGACTTGAGTGCAACCAGCACTCCCCACCCATATTCCCCAGCAACTGGTGTACATAGACACACTGCCTCTGACAGTGGAGGTTGCATAGAGCCACCAAGACTAGTAGCCGTGCAGATGAATCACACAGTCCATCTCATTCATAACGGGCTCAAGTTACAGGAAGCCAGATTCCGGCTGGACATCAGGAAAACCTTCCTGACTGTTAGAGCAGTACGACAACAGAACCAGTGACCTAAGGAGGTTGTGGGCTCTCCCACACTAGAGGCCTTCAAGAGGCAGCTGGACAACCATCTGTCAGGGATGCTTTAGGGTGGATTCCTGCATTGAGCAGGGGGTTGGACTCGATGGCCTTATAGGCCCCCTTCCAACTCTACTATTCTATGATTCTATCCTTCGCTCCTCACTGATTTTAGTAGCTCGAGCCGTGGGCTCATCCACATGACATTTCCAAACCTGTTCTACTATCACGGCCTCCCTCGCCTCAAAGGATGCTGGAAATTACAGGGTTGTGATGGTACTGAGAGTTCTCTGCTAGTATTCAACGGGGATGAATTCAGTGGCCCTCGAACAGTTATTGGACTCCAATTCCCAAGCCAGCATAGACACTGCTGAGGGATCATGGGAGTTGGGAGTCTAACAACATCTGGAGGGCAACACGTTTCCCACCTCTGCCCTAGAAAAACTTAATCAGGAGGAAGTCCCATAGATTGTATGCCATGGAAACACCTTCTAAGCAAGCATGCTGGGTACAGTGTCGTTAACTGGTTTGGGATATGGGCACTGAATGGCTGATCTTATTAAAACCATTGCTAAGCTGAAAGGTGCATTTCTATTTAAATAAATTCAACAATTCAAAATTGCCATATTTTCTCAAGACCGGCATTCAAAGCCATTGGAGTTTCTAGGGGACCTGACACATATATAAACATAGATAGTTTCGCCACTAGAATATTTTAGATTTGGCCTTTTTGGTGTTAGTTTGGTTTGAGATCAAGAGGAAAATGGTTTAGTTCTACTTTGATGCCCACTCCTGCGTTGCAGTTACGTATTTTCATTGCCACAGTTTAATGAGAATCACTACAACGGGATCTATGTCAAAACTACGATTGCCCCCTTTGCTAGATTTGGGGCAGGGGGCGGAATGCACCTTTTGCTTTTTATCCAAGAGGCGTATATTTGTTGTGGTGTTAAACAGAGAAAAGAAGCTATCTGCACCTTAAATTAAAAGATAGCATAGGATAAGGGCTAAAAGCAGTAATTTGTCAGACGCATGAACCACCTTTAACCCATATCTGCAACAGACCCAGCATAATGTGTCTCCCTTTCTTGCGTCTGTCTTTCCTAAGGAACATCTACCCTGCAGAACATTTGGTTTAACAGTCATTTCTTCTCCCTAGGGAACCCTGGAAATGGTAGTTTTGTGGTTGTAGTGGTGGAAGTAGAGCTATCTTACAAAATCCTTAACATCTGCACCAAATTAATCCCTGTTGTTGTTATTGGAAAGTCACGGCCAAATAGTTTGGAACTGGTATAAATTTGTAGAGCCAGTGCGGTGTAGTGGTTAGAGTGCTGGACTGGGATTCGGGAGATCCGGGTTCTAGTCCCCACTCGGCCGTGAAGCTCACTGGGTGACTTTGGGCCTGGTAATGACTCTCAGCCTACCTCACAGGGTTGTTGTTGTGAGGATAAAATGGAGAGGAGGAGGTCCGGGTAAGCTGCCTTGCAAGAAGAAAAAAGTGGGATTGTTAGAGCAGTGCGACGGTGACTGTTAGAGCAGTGCGACGGTGAAATCAGCTACCTAGGGAGGTTGTGGGCTCTCCCACACTAGAGGCCTTCAAGAGGCAGCTGGACAAACATCTGTCGGGGATGCTTTAGGGTGGATTCCTGCATTGAGCAGGGGGTTGGACTCGATGGCCTTGTAGGCTCCTTCCAACTCTGCTATTCTATGATTCTATGATTCTATTGTTGTTATTAGGATAAATAATTACAAATCTAGTGTGTGGTAACATTATTGCAACCCAATTTTGGGGCAGGCTTCACCACACTTGTCCGCCCCAACTCACTGCCTGGAGACTTATTTATTTATTTATTATTCATTATTGCATTTATATTCTGCCTTTTTTCCTCCAAGGAACGCAAGGCGGCGTACATAATCCTCCTCCTCCTCTCCATTTTATCCTCACAACAACCACCCTGTGAGGTGGGTTGGGCTGAGAGTGTGTGACTGGCCCAAAGTCACCCAGTG
This sequence comes from Elgaria multicarinata webbii, assembly GCF_023053635.1. NCBI lineage: Eukaryota > Metazoa > Chordata > Lepidosauria > Squamata > Anguidae > Elgaria > Elgaria multicarinata. Next base: position 11,095,512 of record NC_086188.1, read on the forward strand.
GGTTTCCATGGCTGAGTGGGGACTAGAACCCGGATCTCCGAACTCCCAGTCCAACACTTTAGCCACTGCACAACACTGGCTCTCTAATGTCAGCGGTGCCACCAGGGTAGGACTTTTAGGGCAGACGTCGGGGGCTCCACGCAGCAGAATGACCAGGAGGGTCCCCGGGTGCTGCGGAGTTGGTTTACCACTCTTTGATCTAAGTGAAGTATACGCATAGCCATCTAAAGAGGCAGGGAGTACGTCACACAAGTAAGCTCAGAGCCAGCCCTCAGGCTAGAACCAAAGCCTCTGCCGGCCAAATCTGGCCAGCGGACCAGCAGCTCTCCATCAATGCTGTGTACATAATCCTATCACATTACATTTTTATGAAGCTTTAATGAGGGCTGTAGTCTGTAGCTGCCTGCCTTCGACAAAGAACGCCATTCTCAAAACGCATGGAGGCATACTAAGGAACCAGAGTGTCTGTGCAAATAAATAATATAATTTTCTTTAGTGCCTTTTGAGGTTTGCCTCCTTGGGGTGCTTTTGTGTGGGGGAGTGGAGCGGATAGAGGAACGAACCCAATCTATGCAACGCAGTTTATTCAGTTCCATATGACTTGGTGAAACTGGAATCTGTAAACTATTTTAAGATCCCGCATTTGCATCCAAACCAGTTTAATCCCCTCCGTCAAGTCTTGTCACATCTGAACTGATTTAAAAGGGGAACGTATCACCTTTAAACACTTTATGGATCATTGTTTTGTTTTGGGGGGGTTGGATTGGCATCAACTGATTGACTGCTCTGAACAACGTCTCCCTCCACTGTCTTCCTTTTTCCGGCTCTCCATCCATCATGCTGCTGGAATTGCAAGCAGCTTTTTTTTTTTCGGTTGTTGATAAATGAAGTACTGGAAGGTTTGTGTCTCATTAATGAGCTCCAGATACTCACTCGATGGTTCTGGTAAGCGGTCACTGCCGTGAAGCGGGTCTCCTCAAAGACAAAGGTCTTAAAGTTCTCCTCCGCGTACTTCTCGCTGTCTTTCCGCGGATCCACGTAGACCACGTGGAATCGAGGCTGATATCTGTGCATGGAGTTCAAAATGATCTGAATGATAAAACGAGCAAGGGAGATCATATAACTGATTCATTCTTCTGTTGTAAGACAGCACCGCCGAGAGAGGTTTAGAGGTTAACAACACAAACAATTTGGATGTTGTTGTTTTTTAAAAAAAGTATTATTATTTTCTAGCAAAACTGCACCAGAAGTCTGATGAATGATCTACTACAAAGGGAAGTGGCAAGGATGAATGAGAATGAGGTATAGATTGAAAAGAAACTTGAACAAAAATAGAAAATATAAGCATTAAGTGTCATAATATTTTAAGAGTCACCAATCTTGGGGAGACTCATGTATCTCTCCCCAACCTAAATTCGGCCAACAAGCAAATATGTTTTTATTCAAGCAGGTCTTTCGCATGGTCTGTTGCTGAAAGTTTTTTTTTTAATTGGTTGGTGCTGGGGGGTGGGGTGTTAAATGGTGCAGGGGAATTGCTAGGTACCCAAAGATATGGGTGCAGCCTCAGAGTCAAATTGTTGCATAAAATTTTCATATGCTATTTAAATATATATCTGCAAAGTTAGAATAACTAGAATTTAAGTTTCGTAAAGGCAAGCCAACTAATTCAAATCACCCCAAATTCTTTCATTTACATACCACCTTAGAACACCCCAAAACAGTTCTTCAAATCGCTTCAATTACCCTTCAATAACTCCCATATCACTCCTAAATAAATGTATTTCTCCAATTAATATCTTGCCCAATAACTCTGAAAAACAATTCCCCCCAAATTCATTCCCCCCCGTTCCAAATCAGTACTACACAATGCAATGTTGACAGAGATCCTATTTAATAAAAGTGCAGATAGATAACTAACATTAAGAAGGGGTGGATCTGATATTTCACTGTAGTTTGCTCCCTTGCCTTTAACAAAATTATTTTATTTATTTTATCTATTACATAAATATCCCATCTTTCTTCCTCTTGCAAGGAACACAAGGTGGCTTACATGATCCTCCTCTCCATTTTATCCACACGACAACCCTGTGAGGTGAGTTAGGCTGAGAGCCAGTGAATGGACCAAAGTCACCTGGTGAGCTTCATGTCTGAGTGGGGACTAGAACCCGGATCTCCCAAGTCTCAGACCAACACGCTAACCACTACACCATACTGTCATTAGCAGGAAAGGAGAGAGAGGAGAAAAGACCCTGCAGCTTGAGATTTCTGAAAATCGATCCTCTGCTTAAAGGCACAAGGCCAAACTGAGCGGGAAGAATATTTCCCCCAGTCCCTTGGCAACCCCGCCTATAATGCCTAGCCCAGCCAGGCCCAGGAGGTTTGGGGAAAAGATTCAGGGCCAGAGACTAGCAACACCCCTGTTATTGGTACATTTTTAATTGAATTTTGAATGTACTTTTTTTAATTTGGGATGTATGAGAAATTCGTTTCAGTTTATCTTTGATCAGAATTTACCCAGTTCACACCTCGTGGACCAAAAGTAGACTTGGATGCACTCCGCAGTCATAGTATTTACATTTCTGAGCTTTCAATCTGATTCGAGGACCAAAAATGATGCTTCCGTCAGCACGTGTGCATTTTAAAAAATGTGCATGAAAAAAATGCATACTTTTGAAAAAACGCCCACAAATATGCTTTAGTCAGTTGGGGAAGAATGCACACCTTCCAAAAACGTGCACATTTTTAAAAAATACACACAAAAAAAACCCCCTCCAAAGCTCCCAATCTTATATGGACTTCGAGAGGGAATTCAGAGAAGTTTAGCAAGTCCAACTTTTGCTGGTTCGCACATCCCTGTTTTTTATGCTACGTTTCAATTAAGATTTTGCGACTCTGGATTTTGTTGTTAGCTGCTGTGAGCGTGATTTTGGGGGTAAAAGGGCAGGAGAGAAATTAAACAAGTATCAAACTCATTCCTTCTTTTCTGCTTGTGCTGCAGCACTGCTCAAAGCCCAATAAGCCCAACCACAAGAATGTCACGGCCAACCATTCCAGGGCCGGGCAAAGCTGGTACTAGGCCTGGGCCAGATGGGAAATGTAGGCCCCATTTCAAACTGTTCATTAAGTATTTTTTAATCAGTTCGAAATACATATGAACTAGAACGTTTTATATATTAAAAAAAAGGTAATGGCAAGCGTACTTATTCAAGATGTATATAAGACATCACTTCTTCACATTCAGAAATGCTTTACGTGCTTTTCTTTGGGCAAATTCATCATTAACAGAAAAATCAAGCTACTTTGCCCAGGGGGACTCAGAGTAGGCGCCCTCATAATCGTAGGCCCATGCCAACTGGCCCCTCTGCCCAGCCCTGAACCATTCCACCATTGAAGACTCAACCCATTATTATATGGCTCGCTGTTTCCCAACCAGTTCCCTTCCCCCTTCATCCCAGATAACACTTACATGTCCATTGTCATCCAATAAGTTGTTAGTCAGCTTCAGTTTATCAAAGGAGACGATCTGTTTCATCCACTGTGCTCCCCTAGCAGGGGAATCAGGGTGATAATGGACCCTTCCTGGTGTCGCTGGGTCGGCCTTGCCGGCCACCAGCCAGGAAGAACTGTGAAATGCGTATCTACGTGGGGAGGAAAAAAGAAAGGCAGTGCAGAGTTAGCCATCGTGCGATGTAAGGATTCCAAGGCAGTTTAGCTTTATTTATTTTAAAATTTAAAACATTTATATAAAAAAACCAAAAAACTAAAGCAGGGTACAATCTCTTCCGGCAGGCCTACCCAGATGGATTTTAAATCTAAGAATTTTAAAGTGGCGTGATTGTTATTTTAATATTGTATCGGTTTTAGATGCTCTTTTAATCAGTTTTATGTATTTGATTTATATTGTATTGTATTTAATGTTGTTCCCAGCCTCGATCCAGAGGGAGAGGTGGGTAAGATTATTATTAGTAATAGTAGTAGTAGTAGTAGTACATGAATACCAATAAATTCCATCCCCCTGCTCCATGTGGACTCCTGTATTGAGGAGGGGGGTGGACTCGATGGACCCTTCCAACTCTACTATTCTATGATTCTAAAAAAACAAATTAAGTTTAAAAGGCAGACAATAATACGCACCAAGGTATTCTGAAATCGTAAAGCAATTAGCAGAATAAGAGGAACACAACTTCAAGAACTATGATCAACAGAAGCAACAAAAATAATCACTGGTTTGCTCTACTGTAATTGTGGCTGAATTTCTGGCCAGCCTGACTCCCTGTAGGGATGTTGGAAATATCTGAAACAGACTGAAATGAAATCCAGATTTCTTTTAATCCGGTCCACGGATTCTGCTTTGGACCAGTATCAGTGGGTCCAGCAGATTCCATGGACATGCAGGTTTAAAAACAAGCAAAAGAAACCCCTACAAAATTTACATAAATAAATTAGTAGACAAAACCGCAAGTTAAGACAAGGAACGGTACGCAATTCACAAATATTACAATAATGCATGTGCATTTTTAAAGGCATTTTAAAAAAGAACAACATAAATTGGTATGTAAATTCTGTGCTCCCATAACCTGGCATGGAATTTGCATTCTTCGGTGCAAATGAATTTACATAATTTTCAGTGTGTGTGTGTGTGTGTGTGTGTGGCGGGGAGAGAATCCGAATTTGTGGGTTTGAAGATGATAGAGCAGAAAATTACATACAATCCATGGAACCCACACAGGGCAGATTAAATGAAATCTGAACATCCCTAGCTCCCTGCACTGAACACCTTGAAGTTATCTATGGTTAGAAGAATGGCAACTGCTTCTTTGCTCCCAAATAAGCCTACCTCACAGGGTTTCTGTGAGGATAAGATGGAGAGGAGGAGGACCATGTGAGCCGCTGTGAGTTCCTTGCAAGAGGAAAAAGGGCAGGATATAAATTTAATAACAAATAAGGAAACCAAGGTCACCCCTCTTGTGTGTGAGAAAATGCCAGATCCACTGGTCAATCAGCTAAGATCAGGATAACATCCCTAGTTACTACGATTCATCCAAATTAGGAAATGTTCCAGGTTTTTTTGCTAAAATGCCAGAAGGGATGGGGCGGGGGGTGGGTGGGTGTTGAGGAACTATTTTATGTAAAATAGATCTTGCAGAGAAACTGATCTGAGAGAAGAGAGAGAAGATTTTTTGGCTGTTTTGTCAGCAACTGCTTAACATAAAAAGAGAGAAAATGAGAACCAGGAGGGATAATAAAAGTATTATGCAGCCATAGTTATGTCCATTATATCTCCCTGTTGTTTTTTTGTTAAGGCTTGCCTACTCCTTGCTGAATTGTAGTGGGAAAACTCTATAGCACATCCTTCCCCAACATGATGCTCTCCAAATGTGATGGCCTACAATACCCATGCTGACTAGGAACTATGGAAGTTGTAATCCAACACAGCTGGAGTATGACTAAATCTAGATTCAGCCCAAAGTAAATATACTACTAAATCTGGATCTAAACCCTCTGAGTTTAGCAGAGATTGCGCCAAAATATAGGTCATATCCAATGTTAGTCCTACCTAGAGTAGACCCATTAATATGAATGAGACATAGTTTACTTACAACTAACTTGAATTCCATTCATTTCAATGAGTCTACTCTATGTCTAACACTGAATGCACACCAGACATTCCTGCCAATTCACTGGAAACCTCTCATAGTAGTACAGGGCTTGAGACCACAATACCTGATGGAGCCCCTGTCCCAATAAGGTTCTGCATCTAATTCACACCAATTGTGAAATGATCGTGAAATTGTGAAATGATGAGACCCAACATTGTTATCTTTTCAGCTCCAGGTTAAGACCTCTCTCTTTTCTCAGGCATTTGGCAACATATGATAACCTTTTAATTGGTCCTGGATTTGTCTTCTGGTTAAGGCTGTTTGTTCAAAGTTGTCTTTAGATATATATTGACTTTGTGTATACTGTTTGTTTGTGTATTTCATGTAAATGGTTGTTTAGAACTTTCTACACTGTATTTTGACGTTTTTAATCTTTATAAACTGCCCAGAGAGCCTCTGCTATGGAGCAGTATAGAAATAATAATAATAATAATAATAATAATAATAATAATAATAATAATAATAATAATGGCTTTCCCCAACTAAGGAAAGTCCATGTGTTGGACTATTTCTCTTATAATCCCTGGCATCGTGCTGGCTGGGGATGTTGGGAACTGTAGTCCAAAATATCTTGGTGGGGGCCAGGTTGAGAAAGGTTGTTCTACAAGATCCAGATCTACCTTCTGTTTGCCCCTCCTGGTGTATTGGATCACAGCCTTAAACAATTTGCAGTTCCTGTTAATTCCTCCAACAAAAGTTGTTCTTCTCAATGTCCACATTGATTCAACAATGTGTTGGTTAGGCCGATCTCGAGAGGGGTGGGCAGTGGTGTTTATTTAAAAGTCAGATCTGCCTTGATACAGAGAGAACCGTCTCACCTTGGAACCAAGCAGAAACATCACTCACGAAACAAGAAAAGAAAAAGATGTACTCTCAATGGGATGTTATATATCCCATTTCCTTTGACAAGCAAACAGTTATGAAACGTCTTGGGAAACTGGAGATCTGTCTAAATATTTACATCTCCAGCGCACCGCGATTCATAGGCGCAGTGGGTTTTATGCCAGGCGTCTTGGATCTGGAGCGCAACGGACAAATGCGCCTCTGAAGTCAAGGTAAGAAAAAAGCAGAGTGTGTAACTTGCAGCCATACAGGCAGAAAAGGTGGGTGGGTGGAAAATGCACCCCTTGCACTGGTAAATTTCCAAAAGATGGTGCACAGGATAGGATAACATGAGCAGTTTCTTCCCTCCACTTGAAAAACAGGTTAATGATTATTACTCAACTGAAATTGAACCCTCCTTTTATATGGGCCCAATTTATATGGGCCCGAGACTTGAGATCTGTTGGAGGAGCCCTTCTCCGCATCCCACCAACGCAACATATACGCTATGATGGGACAAGGGAGAGGGCTTTCTCTGTTGTGGCACCCAGACTGTGGAATGCCCTCCCCTTGGAGGCCCGACGCCAAAGCTGATTTTATTCTGGCGGCAAGTGAAAACATGGCTTTTTAACAAAGCTTTTAATGGTTGAATTCACTAAGTTGGCACATTGTTTTAACTGTTTTAATAGTTTTACTGCTTTTAAATTATATATTGTTTTAACTTGGTTTATGGTTTAATTTGTTTTTAACTGTGCATATTTATTGTTTTATACCGCATGCTTTTATCTGTATGCCGCCCTGAGATCTTAATTATATAGGGCGGGATAGAAATGTTTTAAATAAATAAATAATAAAGTGGGCAAGTCTGCACTGCTATCCATACACACTGGAGAGTCTCTGTGTTGTAGCGGTTAGAGTGTTGGGCTGGGACACAGGAGACCTGGGTTCTAGTCCCCGCTCAGCCATGAAGCTCTCTGGGTAACTTTGAGTCAATCAGTGACTCTCAGCCTAACCTACCTTGCAGGGTTGTTGTGAGGACAAAAAAGGAGAAGGAAGAGGACCATTTCGTGCAAAAGGGGGGGGGAAGCAAAATACAATTGTAATGATGATGATGATAATAATAATCTGGAAGTAAGCCCCATCGAACTCAATGGGGCTTACTTCTGAGTCGACATGTATAGGATTGCACTTTATAAATGTACCAGATCACGTTTGTTGCTACCATCATTTTTATTTTCTTCTTCCTCTGGCTGAAAAAGGGGGAGGGCGGGAGTTTCGACAAAGTCCTTAAATGGAGGTGCCCCATTTTCAAATGGCTTTTTTTCTTGTCCTGCGCCCCCTGCTATATCAAGGCTGCAATCCTTAATAGCCACTTACTCGGTAGTAAGATTAAATTCTGCGGGGGAGGTGGGGGAGAGCACAGCCAGCCAGATGGGATATAGAAAATTAGGCAGAAATTAAGAAATCGACTTTCACCGAACCTGCTCAGGAGATGGCTTTGAGGCAGATTCTTTTACCGAGAGAGTACAAAACGGGAGATAATCGCTGACAAATTACAGAGGCCTCGGAGCAACAGCAACAACAGAAATTACATAAAAGAGGCAATAAAAATGGGATCTAATCGCCAGTGTGTTGTTGGAATGGCAAACTCTACATTCGTTTTGTGAGGGGTGGGGCCTGTGGAAAACTCACTCCCCCCTCCTTTTCCCTTTCCCTCCTTGCTGAGTTGTTGCTGCTGTTCTTCTTAAAGGACTGGGCGCAGGAGAGACATTACGCCAGTCCTTTTGCAACTTCATTGGCTGCCAGTCCAGGTCCGGGCCCAATTCAAAGTGCTGGTATTGACATTTAAAGCCCTAAATGGTTTGGGGCCAGGTTATCTGAAGGAACGCCTCCTCCCATATGTACCTACCCGGACCTTAAGATCATCTACAGGGGCCCTTCTCCGTGAGCCCCTGCCAAAGGAAGTGAGGCAGGTGGCTACTAGGAGGAGGGCCTTCTCCGCTGTGGCACCCCGGTTGTGGAACGAGCTCCCCAGAGAGGTCCGCCTGGCGCCTACACTGTACTGCTTTCATCGCCAGCTGAAGACCTTTTTATTCACTCAGTATTTTAACACTTAATTTTAACTTAAATTTAAATTTTACTGTTTTAACTCTGTATTTTAATCTTATATCAACTTTGCTGTGTGGTTTTATCCTGGTTGCGCTTTTTATATTGTATTTCATAATTGTGTTTTAACCTGTTGGGTGTTTTACTGTGGTTTTAATTTTTGTGAACCGCCCAGAGAGCTTCGGCTATTGGGCGGTATAAAAATGTAATAAATAAATAAATAAATAAATAAATAAATTTTGCATGTCAGAATGCAAGCAGATGGGTCAATGTAACTCAACCTAGAGGAGCCCCCCAACCCAATCAAAGAATCGGTTTTCACTGTAAATATTTCCCCACTAAGATATAATTGTCTAGCCTGCATTATCATCAGCATGTTACTTGGAAGTAAATCCAATTTAACCAAATTCAGCTAGATGTGTACAAAATTAGGCATGGTGTGGAGAATGTGGATAGAGAGACATTTTTTTTCTCCCTCTCTTGTACTTGCCGGTATCGCTTGTCGTCCACTGGAACAAAGTCCATTAAGAGCATATAGTCAGCCATGGGGTCCATCCCGAATATTTTCACCTGGAAGGTGGGGAACATTCGCCTGGAATAAAAGAAGAAGAAGAAGAGGTAAGTGAGTTACTGGTAGTAGTGCTCCTTTCTAATTTTGTATTTGCATGGTAGTGTAGAGTGGGTGGGAAAACCAAAACAATAACAATAATAATTATTCATGGCGAACAAGACCCATTCATTTCAATGGGTCTACTCTAGGTAGGACTCAGATTGGATACAATCCCATGGCTTCGCCTGATCCAACTGGGCATAAAACAGTAAAGACACACACACAAATGGTTGTTTTTACTCTTTCTCCTATTCAGAGTAGACCCATTAAAATAAATGGGCCTTAATGTAGATTCCTGCATTGAGCAGGGGGTTGGACTCGATGGCCTTATAGGCCCTTCTAACTCTACTCTTCTATGGCTCTGTGATTAAGTGACTCATGGCTGACTTAAGACCCATTCATGGCGAACAAGACCCATTCATTTCAATGGGTCTACTCTAGTAGGACTCAGATTGGATACAATCCCATGCCACAATTCAAAGTGCTGGTTATGACCTATAAAGCCCTATATGGCTCGGGTCCAGGTTATTTGAAAGACCGTATTGTCCCTTATGAGCCAGCCGGTGCTTTAAGATCTTCTGGAGAAGGCCTTCTTTCAGTCCCACCATCTTCACAGGCGCGCTTGGTGGGAACATGGGAGAGGGCCTTCTCGGTGGCTGCTCCAGTGCTTTGGAAGCTAGGCTGGCTCCCTCCTTGATGGGCTTTCGGAAGCAGGCTAAAACTTTTTTGTTCCAGCAGGCCTTTGGAGAATAATCTGGCCCTCCATCTATGTTAATGTTCTATAATTTTGTTGTGTATTTTAAACGTTTATGGTTTTGTTCCCCCCCTCCCCCAATGTATGTTTTAAGCTTTGTAAGGCCGCCTTGAGGCCCAGCATTGGGCAAAAGGCGAGATACAGATAAATATAATAATAATAATAATAATAATAATAATAATAATAATGGCTTTGCCTGATCCAACTGGGATGCCTTCCCAAACCTAACACCACTGCCCACCCCCACAGATATGTTGGAATACAACTCACATCATCCCACATTCAGCTGGGGATGATGGGACTTATAGTCCAATGCACCTGGAGGGCAGCAGGTTGGAGAAAGATGTGCTTGGCAGTGTCCCCAGTCCACTGAACTGAAGCACGGAGAGGCTTGCTCATTGCTCAGTGATTCCATACAGAAAGTACCAGAGATGCTGAAAGGCCCAGGTTCAATCTCCAGGAACCCCCAGGTGAAAAAAGGATCAGCTAACAGGTGACGGAAAAGGAAGACCCTTTACTGGGAACAGCTGCTAGTAAAGTAGACAGTGGTAGTCTAGATAAACTAACACACTAATATCAGCTTCCTCTCCTATCAGTGGAGGTTGGTGGCTCTGATTTCTGTGGGGCAGTGAATCCATTCTGGGCCAGAACTAGCCAGAACTCTAAAGGAGCTATCCAACATGCTGGACATGATTTGAGGGGAGGTTTCAGCACCCTTGGATAGCTCCTTTAAATTTCCAGCTGGTTCTGATAGAAACCCAGGTTGGATTTACAGCCCCACCAAAATCAGAGCCACCAGCCTCCACTGCTTCCCACACTGGCACCTTAATAACCAAATTACACATCCATAAACAGAAATGACTTGGTTGGCAGGAAGTCCCAACAGAATTGAGGAGAGCAGAACATTTCAGCCTCTGTAAAATGAACTCACTGCCTGGACAATCTATTTAATTTACCACCCTTCCACAATCTGGTCTCCCCATCCACCCAAGATACGACGGACTCCAGCCCAAAGCATCTGGAGGGCTACCAGGTTGGGCAAGGCCAATTTAATCCAATGCATTCCCTTGGAAAGAAATTGGTTGGGCAAGAAATGGGCTTTCTAAAAATCCAAACCTGGGTCAGGTTTGCCTTGTCTTCCTCTCAGAGAGTGGTGCTTGGCAGGTGAAAGAAGAGGCCAGAATAGATCAGGAAGAGGAGAGAGGAGTGACAGTGAAGCAGCTTTAAAATCAATGGGTTGCACATTAAGGATAAAAAGAAACTGGCCATCTTGCGTTCCCGGACCCATCATAAAAATGTGGCTGGAAGCAAATAGAGAGGGGCCCTCCATAGCTCAGTGGTAGAGCATGTGGAACATCCTACACACAATTCTTGGCATCTCTAAGTGTTTGGATATATCTATCTATCTATCTATCTATCTATCTATCTACACACACTGAGAGCTTTATCACACCAGCGTTATACTGTGCAATCACTGCGAATTGCATGCAAAGGACTCAGAAGTTTCCCACCTTATAATCTGCTTTGATTGTGAAGTACTCCCATGCATCCTGCCTTAATTGTGCTATAAAGCCAAAAGATTCAACGTATTTAGCCCCTACTTTTTGAGCGTATCTTCCGAGCCGCCGCTGGGGCGCAGGAGCAGGATTTTAAACAAATGCTTACATCTGCGTAAGCTTTAAAGATAAAGACACCAAAATTGTCACAGTAATAGATATTAGGGAGAGCTTTAAGCATACCAAATTTGAATTGAATTGGGTCATCCGTTGGTTTTTTTATGATTTTTTTACATTTCCCCCCTTAAACTCACTTCCTGATATGCAAAGGATTGCTGTCGCCCAGTAGCAAAAACAACAACCGCGAAAGCTTAGTGCTATGGGGATAATGGGATAATCTGAGGGAAGCAGGTACGTGGGATGAAGCTCAAATGCACACACACACACACACACACACACACACACACACACACACACATCAGGTAACAAGTTTTGACCTTAGACCCCGGCGAGACACTGCTGGTTATAGTACACAATCCTGAGTGAAAGATGTAAGGCAGAAGTTCTTCCAAGTGAAAGAAATTAGAACTAGATAAGGGGGACCTGCAACAAAATGTTGCAGCATGAACAGCTTCAGTTTGGGATTCCAGCCACACCCTTTTCCATCTCCCCACCCAAAACAGTCAGCATTTCATGACTACTGAGCCATCTTCATTGGGCTGTTTTTGCATTCTCCTCATCACTACCATTTTTTTTCTTAAAAACAGAACAAAACACAATTTTGTGTACTTTTGCAAAACCTGATGTCCCAAGCCTACCAATATCTCCTTCTTGTGCAAAGGGGGAACAGTTTTGGCTACATAAACAACAGCGTTCGCTGCCCAAACACTGCGAACAGAGGGGATGAAAACTGACAATGGAAACAAAAATTAAAGGCAGCTTCGTTGGTGGTGGAAAGCCTTTTTCAGGACTAAGTGAAATTAATAATAATAATAATAATTTATAAAGTGCCATAAATGTACATGGTACTGTACAAAGAACCAGACAATAAAACAACTCCCTGCCCAAATGGCTTACGATCTAAAAATGTAAACATAAAATTTAATAAAATATTAAAAGTTAAAACAACCCAAAGTAGAGATGAGTAAGCTTTAATCTGGATGCTTCATTGTACAGTTATGGGAGGCTCAGAAGCTTGCTCATGGCTGCTGTGGGATGTTTTAGTTTTTCTTCATAAAAGCATCATCCTAAGATTCCTCTTGGTAATGGAGACCGAAATCCCATAGAAGAGCAGCAATGCTGAGCGAGAAAGTGAATCCTATTGACTTCTTCAGAGGGTGACTCTGCAAACTCCTGCTAAAGAAATCCAGATACTTTGGCATTGGTAGACTGGGCTGGGTTTTTTCCCCCGGGGCTTTGGGTGCCCCCTGGCCACCAATCCAAAGGCCAGAAAGGTCAGGGTTACAGACCCCCTCACTAGAGCTGTCTTCTCCCAAAGTGACAAGGCTTCTTTTTTTTTCTACCAGCATCTCCATCAATTCTTCTTCTTCCAAATGCCCAGGCTGCTGTGGAGGATACAGCAGCCTTGACAAATCAAGCAATGATACTTTTCCCGGACTGCCCCCATTTCAGACTGCTGGAAGAGGCTGGCAAGTTTTAAAGTTGGCTGATTGCTCAAATTTGTTTTTAGATGTATGTTGCCTCTGTGTATACTGCCTGTTGTGTGGTTTTTAATGTTTTAAAATTTTGAACATTATTTTTAATGTTTTAATATCTGTAAACCACCCAGATTTCTTTGGCTATGGGGGTGGTATAGAAATGTAATAAATCATCACCATGTTTCCCACCAAAAAAACATACAAAAAAAATTTAAAAAATAAAAATAAAAACACCTCGCACAGAGAAATCTAGCATTGCAGGGCGCCTAACCTTCACCCAAGCACGCTATTTTTCTAAGCGCTCTTTTTCTTTCTTTCATAGAACAGCACTGAAAACTGTCCAAATTGACACCTGCAGCCTGAAGGGAGAAAGGCTAAAGGAAGTGTTACCTCTTCAGTCTGCTGCAGTGCAAATAGGCCTCAGGTAGATTCACTGTCCTGTTTTTGTGTTGCCGCCTGTCTCATGTCTGTAGCCAGCATAAATATGCCTGAGACCCTGGCTTGGGGAAGAATTGCTCCTTCCTCAGGATGACTCCCCCCCCCCATTTCCCCAGTTTCTAGAAGGGTGGGGGGTTGAGAGTATGTTGCAATAAAAACAAAGGAAGAGTCTTGTAGGGCCTGAAAGCTAACAGATTTATTGTGGCAGAAGCTTCTGCGGATTCAAGCACCTGCTAAGATGGTTCCAGTGCAGGAAACTTTCTGCACATCCTAGGCTGTGATCCTGTAGCTGGGGGCATAAGCCCCATTAAACTCAATTATACCTGCGCTTGAGTAGACATGTATAAGGTTGCACTGTAGTCTTGGCAGTCTCACAAGACCCTTTGTTATTTTCCCTTTCCCCCAGTGGTTACAGATTGTTCTCCCTGGACTATTTGGTGCCCCAATCCTGAACGCCAGTCCTTGGAAATATGCACCATCGCTTTCACGGAGTTAACTATGCCAACCCGAGGGACTGCCATGCATTTGCTGTGAGAGGCTCTCACTCAAACCAAGGCACACGCCTTGTATTTCCCCCTATCTAACACAACTGGATCCAAGGAGTGTAAACTCTGCTCAGTTGTAGTACTCAAAACAGATTCCTGGGCACGCATGCTTTAATTCCAGGTGTATGGTTCTTTGCACTAGGCTCCAGCTGGTGAATTGGAGGGTTGTTGTTTTTCTAGTAATAAATACAAGACTGAGGTCACCTACTGTCTCAGGTCTTTAAGCCGCAGCCACCAACACCACACACAGAGCTAAGGGCAAAGCATACAATTTTGGGGATTTCGCCCCCGCCCACTGGGAAAATAGTCCACATTAAAATCGATAGGGCTTGTTCCCAGCTGAAGTGTTTTGACATCAGAATGGTTAGGAGGAAAGCTGCCGTTCTAAGCACAGTTCCTCGAGAGTAAATCCAACTGAAATAAATTGGGTAGGAGTGGGCTGCAGAAATTTAGGAGCAATGGGAGCCCCTTTTCTTTTCTAAAACCCCTCTCCAAAATGCTTTCTCCCTCCCCCCCCCCCACTTTCTTTCATGATGGTTCAAACAATCCCAAAAATCTATGGTAAGAACAAGACACGTTGCAATTGAGTGGGACGTGGATAGGACTCGTAAGTGGGTGGGAAGCAATAAAAAAGCTAGTGAAAGTCTGAAAGTATTATTATTATTATTAATAATAATAATAATAATAATACTGCAGTTTTTATCTCGCTCAGTAGGGAGCATGTCCCATTGAACTCAGTAGAAGAATCGCTTTCTACAGAGTTCCTGGGGTGATTATTATTTTCCCCCAACCTTTCCTCCTTCCAAGTAAACCAAACCTGGTGGCACTGCTGGGCCATCAGACGGAAAAGAACCTGGAGCAGTTTTGCTTACTAGATGGCCAGCTCAGTTATAAGGCTTGAGTGGAGTCTAGTAACATGAGTATATTAGCTCAAACCCTTATTGGGACAAAGACTGCCGGATATACTGGATTTATGGACTTCTCCAGCTGCAAGGAGGTGAAGAGAGCCTCTAGAATAAATCAGCTAGTCTTTAAAGCAAAACTGGGCAGATTTAGCATTGCGGGATCTACTTTGTTGGATTTAGTTTGCTTTTGTTTTGTCTGTTTGTTTATTAGAACCCTGAGACTAGAAGATCTAGAACCCTGAGACTTTTTTAAAAAAAAAATAGAACCCTGAACAGAATAGAACCCTGGTGCAAAACACACGCTTAGAATGAAAGAATTCTAAGCCCTGGAGTTTGTTGTGAGTACCAGAACCAAACTGAGCTCCCAGTTTTTCCACGCAAATATCTATGCCTCATTATCCCATACTTCCTTCCTTTCAGTAGTATAATCCAGGGTGGGAAGGGAGTCAATTTGTTTTTGCTATGGTTGAACAACTGGAATCCAGAAATCCTGGCTGATCTCCTGCGAATCACCTAGGGATCTTATCAACGGATCCAAACCGATCTTCTGTTCCCAGCCCAGTTTTAAAGGTGCCACAAGAATCTTGGTTGTTTTGACTGCCACAGACTTGACAGGGTCGCCTCTCTGAAAGTCGCTATTTCAATTCACCCTGGGGTTGAATTCAGTCTCTCAGTTAGAAAGGGTCCGGCTACGGGCTATGTGGAGAAAGAGAAATCTGGACTGCGGATTGGGACAGCTGTTGTGTCTTTTCCCAGGGTTTCTTGGCCATTTATGTTTTTCTTGGCACCAGAACGCACACGCACACACGTGTGTACTTGTGTGTCCATGTGTGTGCTTGGGGGGGGGGCGGGAATCGTTGGTACACAATCTAATGAGGCGAACTTCCCTCCAAAACAAAGCAAATTTCGAGAGAAAAGCAAACCCAGCGCTCCTTAAACGCGTCCACATTGACCAGGACCAAACACGCTCGTTATTAAGTTCCAGGCCTGAGTTACCAAACCAAGTATGATGTTTTAAAGGCTTTGAACCCTATTAACCTCATACTCCAGTCTCTCTCTCTCTCTCTCTCTCTCTCTCTCTCTCTCTGTGTGTGTGTGTGTGTGTGTGTGTGTGAATCGAAGCTTTAAATAAACAAATTAACTTGAGAAAACCCAGCTTAAAACAACACCTAGAATGGGACAGAGGGAATCATTAAAATAAACAGAGCTCTTCAATGAGGAAGCTCACAGCACAAGGGTGATCCCCCACCCCCAGGGACTAGAAACCTGTCTCAAAGCTAGATTTGTTTGTTCGTCCCATTTTAAGATTTCACTTTCCTCACACAGACACACACACACAGCGCTGTGGGCCTTCAGAACTTTGAAATAATTCGTCCAACCCAGAACCCTGGTGCTGATTTGCACAGAGGAGAGAGAGGGCATAAAATGAAATAGAAAGCAATCTCCTTGTTTTCACATTCTCAAGCTACATTGTCTGCCTCAGTCCTTTTGTGGTCATTGAGAAAAGAAATCAGCGGAAATCCAGATAGTTCACACCGGTCCCTTTTTAGGATGGTAGTCTTACACACAACCCAAACAAATTTCACTAGGAAGTAAATTCTACTGAAATCAGGTGGTTGTGGTTTTTTAATTACTTCCGAGTAAAAGTTGATGTGGTCAGGCTCAAACTAACTAGAGAACTAAAATTGGATCCCAACATTCTTTCAATTTACATTTAAAATGTATAATAACTGGCAATTTCAAAGCAAAATGGGGAAATTGAAATGGAGGTGGGTTTTTTTTACACAATTCGTTCCATACTCTTAAGGCCCTGTTTTCCCTTTGAAAGGTTTGGGTTTCATTTCGCATTGGCAACCCTAATAACAGCATTGCCCTAATACGGATTTTGCCATTTTTCTTGCGGTCCAAAGATTTTGCATTACCCGAAACACATTCGCTGGGAAGCAAAACCCCATCGAAATCAACGGGCTGTGCTTTTTTCCCTTCTTTCTTTAAAAATCATCAACAGACATATCAGTGTAAGTTCTGGAGGAGGCTTCCCAGATGGATCTGGATCACAACATCTATCATCCCCAACTAGCATGGCTCAGAATGGGAGTGGCAGACCAAATGCACCAGCCTAGGGGGAGGCTGACCCAGAGCTTAACGGAATAATCGAATTAATGGGTTTCGTGATCAGAAACTGACCTTCAAATCCAAATCCAAAAGAGATTTTAAAAAAAACCACTCCGAACAACAACCCTCCCACACACAAAACTCATGCATGGAGACTGTGTACAGAATAAACCCGAAAAATCTCGGGGTGGGGTGGAGGAGCTGGACAGGTTCCCTGCTATGAAATTATTAAAGTGAAATAAAGTATTGTGGTTTCCCCCAATGCGTTGAAACAATCGCTAAGGTTTGTAAGACCTAACTGCACCCCCGCATCACACACACACACAGAAAGCT